>NW_024412400.1:41598463-41739856 GCF_014898765.1 Herpailurus yagouaroundi | reverse complement strand
AGTCGGACGCTTAACCGACTGCGCCACCCAGGCGCCCCAAGAACCCATAATTTTATAATAAAACAAACATAATCATGAAATATTCCTAGAGCTGGCTCTTCCCTTCCTTGGTCTTTGGTCCTGCCTCAGGCCTGTAGGCTTACACCTTACTCCATTCACCATCCTTTCCTCAAAGGAGGCTATCTGAAGCATAATGCAGTTTTTGTCATAGCAGGGAGCTTATCTGTCACTCTATGGATTTAAATAATGTGCAGCTTCTTCCTTCATACTGAGGCAGACTGCTTTGGTGAGCCTTTTCAGACATGAAAATTTGAGTCAAGTGTCTAACCATGAAGTGATTAAATAATGGGGAAAGTTCTAAACAATTACGTCATGTTGAATAAACAGCTCTTCAGAACAGCTGCAATGTGTCCAGCAGAAAGGCCATGAGTAGGGGGGGTGATTGCAGTGAAATTATGATGCAATTTTTTTTCCGTTTCCTCTTGGCTAAGGCTGAAGTTGGGGGTGGAAATAGAGACCCTTCTTTTAGAAGGGACAAGGACAGGCAAGGCAGAACATCCTCAGAAAATGAGCACGCCCAAGGAGCAGAGCAGCAGAGCAAGCCTCAGGAGAGGGCAGTTTCCTGTAAAGGGGCAGACCCGTTGTCTTGTTTCCTGAGAATTCATTTTTAAGTCTCCTTTTTTGCACTGCGATCCCCTGGTTTATGTCTGTTAGACACGCCCACCTTGTATTGGCTATATTTCGTGGAATCAAGCCAGCCAATGAGAAAACTGCAGCCGGATGGCAAAGGGAAATTGGTATTGATGCTGCCTGAAACAGTCAAGGGCTTCAGAGCATAAAGCAGAGAGGTCAGAGTGAGGGTTCTGAGCGCCGTGCTGAAGGGCAGGGCGGTCCTGGTGTTTCTGTGGAGGCAGCAGGTGTGAGGAGAAGGGAATTGAGGGCACCATGCAGGTGGAGTTGAATGACCGCAGCAACTGCAGCGGGAGAGGTGGCCAGGCCCGCCCTTGGGGCAACACTACCTGGCAGGACAAGCACTTGGTAATAGGACGCTTCAACGTCCGAAAGGTCCATCAGAAGGGTTTGTGAGCCTCTCTTCTAGAACAGCTGGGAACCAGAAAGGAATGGAGAGAAGGGGAAACCTCAGGTTGGTATCTGCTGGGCCTTTGCGAAGAAAGAGCAATATGGATGCTGTGCCCAGCAGGACAGAGAGAGAAAGAAACGGGCACTTCCTACACCACACCAAGTTAGGTGGCCTGGAAGTTCTCCCTTACAGGTTAAATACTGAAAGCCTCCCTCAGTCATACGGCCATATCTAAATACATGGATGGATGGCCTCATACAGCCACAATATATGTTTAATTGGCTTAGATTTTTATTTCAAACTTGGTGCTCTGTAGCAAGTCAAAATTAACTGGTCAATTACGACCATAATTTAAAGTTGCCAGGTTTGCTAGTGTTAATAACAACTTAGTTTCTTTGGAATGAAGTTTTTCTTTCAAATGACCAGGACAAACAGTAAGAAATCTAGGAAACATATAATATCGTTAAGATACTAATCTTTTTTCACCTCTTCTGCAAAATGACAGGTCAGATAGCAGCAGCTCTTCAACCCCAAATACTTCAAAACAACAACAATAATAAAAGGAAATATCTCTTTGCCAAATAAGAACATAAACTTTGGCTGCCAACAACCTGTGAGAATGACTTTTATCATTTCTCATCACAAGCTATGGTTTATCAGGCCACTTAACTATTTTTAGAAGTAGACAGTGTTACTTATAATGCAGTATAATCTTGCAAGTTCAACCTTTGCAATTCATGCCATCCAGGGGATTTAACTTGGGGAGCAAAATCTCCATGGTCACTTGGTCACCTGCATTTAGAAAGATGAGCTGTCTATGCAAGGTTACGGTGCTTTCTTTTCCCCCTCAGTATGCAATACTGTGAAATATCACCTGTGTGTTCCCATTAACTTTGCAAGGTTATTCAGGGCTTGCATTTTCAAATACCTCTGATTCGTCAAATTCAATTAGAAATGAAAATACAGATTTATTTATTACATAAATAGTAAGGAATAATCTACTTCCTGCTTATTTGCTTTTGGGGGGAGAGAGTGTGAAAAAAAAATCCCAAGAGAAAAATAATATTGAAGTTCAAACATTTCCAAAATATGAAATATTATGTTTAGAACTCTTAGGAAGTTAACACAGGATAGAAAAATGAATCATAAACTCTGGCACAGACGATTTCTAGAAACTAGAAACATAGAATGTTTCTGACATAATAGTGAATGCAAAGGTATATATTCCAAGAAATTTAAAAAAAAAGGAAAGAAACTTGAAAGAGTCTTGAAAACAAGACTCTTGGGGCGCCTGGGTGGCGCAGTCGGTTAAGCGTCCGACTTCAGCCAGGTCACGATCTCGCGGTCCGTGAGTTCAAGCCCCGCGTCAGGCTCTGGGCTGATGGCTCAGAGCCTGGAGCCTGTTTCCGATTCTGTGTCTCCCTCTCTCTCTGCCCCTCCCCCGTTCATGCTCTGTCTCTCTCTGTCCCAAAAATAAATAAACGTTGAAAAAAAAAATTTAAATAAAAAAAAAAGAAAACAAGACTCTTAAAATGAGTCTTCCTTTACGGTTTTTACTATGTTTAAATTGTTCCTTCAGCCACCAAGAGATATGATGGTTTCTGAGTAGTGTTTACCTTTGGTGATATCTTCGTCTCCCCCTGTCGTCCAAAGTGATTCAATACATCACTCTGGAAACAGACACTCCCTTTCTCTGTTATTTGTAAGCTGACGTGAAGTAGACAGACACCTTCTGAAGTTTTATGCATGCTGTGTTTTTTCTTCTTGCTGCAACAGGAAAAGCCTTTCTTTTAACCTGGCTGCCTTTGAAGAAGTGACTCAGACATCCTCATGGCCTGTAAAGGTAAGAGTAAATACAGCCAGTTAATAATTTTTCCTTATTTATGACTAAAAATATGCAGTTGCAGGGATGTTACAATCAGTGAGATTGATACTTTAAAACCTGTCACTTACCACTTTTGAACACTGGAATTTTTAACTTCAAGGAGCATGTTCCATTAAAATTTAAAAAAAAATAATAAAAACTACCTGATTGAATGTAAAAGTTAAGATATAAACAATGTTTTAGTTATCATGAATATAAACATAGTGAATTAATAAGAAAAGCTGCATAGCAGAATTCAGAAGGGCAGTATTTAATGCCAAACACAAAGACAGGCTGATATTCCAAGTTTAAAGGGATTTGAAGAAAACTTTTCACACAGAAGTTAAAAAGTGTTAAAGTACAGTTCAATATTTTTAAATTTCCCATTTGTTGTTTAAAATGTGAGATATACCCATTTATTTTAAAGAATTCCATAGGTGTAGTGGTAAATTCTAATAAATTTAATGGACTAAAAGTAATCATTTCTGAGCAAAAATCTTTCAAAACTTCTTTGATAGTAAATTATATATAAAAAAGCAAACAGAGAATAGCTAATTTAAATAAGCAGATTAATTAAGGATTTTGTAGGGGGAGCTGGGAATTTTCTCAAGTTCCTAAAAGTGCATAAATATCCTAAGTGCTGTTTTACTTTAAATACCTTCTCAAAAGACAAGAGAGAGGGATTTGTTGGAAGTAATGAGTTTCGGTCTCACTGAAAACACTTGTGAAGTTATAGAAAAATTGAAATTATGATGTGCTTTCATTCCATTATCAGAACAAACCATTAAACTCTAGCCTATAATAAAAAGTTTTAGCATGAAGCTAAATTAGTATAATTGGCAGAAACCTTTTAACCTAATCACAAATAGGATAAGAGAGTACACCAATTTAAAATATCCAAAATTAAATTAATGAAGCATTCAAAGAAACATGTATTGCTTATTTGCTTTCTTCACCAAAATACACTTTTGGATGCTATTTAATATGGAACAGAGGAGATAATCTTTTCGTTTTTCTTCAACACTTAATGTACACCAGTCCCTGAGTATCACAAGGAAAGCTCAAACAAATTGTAAAATATAGACATGAAACAAGAAAATCATGAATTTTAATATGTGTGCCTCATTTTTATACTTGAAGACGAACTAAAAAAAAAATCTTGACAAGTCTTTTCTTTCACCGAAGACTGACACAAACACTTAATCCAAAACACTTCATCACTTTATAACAGTTACAGCAACAACAGTAGCCTGTAAGGTAAAGAGTTGCAGAGTACGTGAAATATTTATAAGCTAGTTATACATTTTTAAAAGAGTAGATAGAAATTCAAAGCCAGATAGAAATTCAAAGGAGTTCCTTCTTTATCTGGTGGTCTGAGACTTTGAAGAAACTTGTGACTGGAAAGCAACAGTAAGATCAAAATATGATTAATCTACCAAAAAAGCAGGGATGTTCAGTAATGATAAAGACTCACCACTAAACTTAGAGGCAAATTTTCAGATGAAAACCCAATACTCCTGCAACCTATTTCAAATAGCACATGAAGTGGGCAAAACATCTGTCAGAGACTCTATTCTATTTAAAAGAAATGAAAAGGAAGCTTCCTTTTGAATCAGAAATCTGGTTTGAGAGGGCAAGACAGATTATCATCATTATTTACTTAAAACATTTTGGTAGACAGGAACGCCTGGGTGGCTCAATCGGTTAAACGTCCTACTTTGGCTCAGGTCATGATCTCACGGTTTGTGAGTTCGAGCCCTGCATCGGGCTTTGCACTGACAGCATGGAGCCTGCCTCGCTCAGATCTTCTGTTTCCTACTCTCTCTGCCCCATCCCTAGCTCTCCCTCTCTCTCTCTCAAAAATAAGTAAACATTAAACACACTTAAAAAATGGATCCTTGGGGCGCCTGGGTGGCGCAGTCGGTTAAGCTCTGACTTCAGCCAGGTCACAATCCCGCAGTCCGTGAGTTCGAGCCCCGCGTTGGGCTCTGGGCTGATGGCTCGGAGCCTGGAGCCTGTTTCCGATTCTGTGTCTCCCTCTCTCTCTCTCTCTCCCCTCCCCCGTTCATGCTCTGTCTCTCTCTGTCCCAAAAATAAATAAATAAACGTTGAAAAAAAAATTTAAAAAAAAATTGATCCTTATATACGTTTTTTAAAGTGAAGGATAACACGTGTAAAGTGCATAAAGAGCACCAAACTGAAGTACATTATTTTTTTATGTACTTAAAAGTTCTCCACTATTTAGTAGAGCCTTATGTATGGAGTCTTATGGGTTAAACTCCCGACTATGAGATCAAGACCTGAGCTGAGATCCAGAGTCAGAAGCTCATCTGACTGAGCCACCCAGGTGCCCCAGGTTCATGATTTTTTAACTAAAGAGCACTTGTAACCACCAACAAAATTAAGATATAGAACATTTCTGGCACTTCATAAAGTTCCCTTTCTAGCCATAGTCCTACACCTCCACATCCAGGTTGAACTTCTCTCTGCAATTTTATCATTATGAACTAGTTTTCCCTACATCACAGTTTTGCCTCTACTTTTCTCTGAAAGCCAGTGACAACAGTGCTTTTGGCACTAAACCCAAGAAAGGATTGTTTGTTCCCGTGTTACTATTTCCGGTTGCTATTGATTGGCCATTCTCTCCTCTCCCAAATCTGACATGGTGTTACACGGTCTTCCTCCCACTTTACTGCTTGAGGTCCCACTTAGACCACCTTCTCAAGAGCAAAAGGAGTACTTTTGCCTGTATGTTTTTTGTATGCCCAGAGGGGAGAAGTTCAGGTTGAGTCCCGTGGGAGGCAAACTGGTATATATCATTGGTATGGACCTCTAGTTTAATGAGGCCAAATGACAAGTTTGTTTCCACATGATCCTAACCCTAAACATGCCCAAATTCTAAATGTCCAAATTCTCAATGTACAAACTTAAATACCTATCTTGATCCATTCTTCCAACCTGAAGGTTAAATAAATACATGAATCACCTGGCAACTGTTCCTCATTAAAACCACATATATACACAACCTTAATGAGCCTATCATTACTACAAAGTTTATGTAAATGTTTAAAGGACCATCCACTGGATGTCCATGTTCCTTCACCAGTTTTTGTTTGTTTGTTTTTAATCCCTCTCCAAGAACTCATTCACGCTATGCTTGAATTCTCTTAATAGTGGAGAACTTACTTTCTCCAAAGGAAACTTAGTCCTTTCTTCAAATTTATTTTTTAGAGACTTAAAGGATTCCAAAAACTATACCCCCACATACATACAACTTGCATGAATTTGGTATCAGTGCTGAAGGAAGGTCATTCTAATCTGAGAATTATATAGATGTCACTCCAACTTTAGTCTATGTATAGTGAGGGTACTTATCCAAATCTGCGTGCAGCTGTTATAAATTTCTTCCTTACAGTAAACCAGAACAATTTTCCTTTGTCCTTCCCATTCATATGTCTTTAGAATAGTGACAATAATTTGTTTTCATAATGGTCCCTATAATTTTTGAAAATAACTATCATGAATCTTGATCCACACCTATGTTCAATCTAAGACAGCATAGTGTTGTCGGACTAAATGAATGCAGGTGTGAGAACTCCAATAATTTATGGATTCGTAAAGATGAGGAGTAAAAACTCTGATAATCTTTGGGAAAAAAAATGGTATCTAATTAGGGAGTAATACAAATGGCAGTCATGAGAAGAGAAAAAGGAAAAATGATACTAGAAAAGCTGTAATTTATATTTTTTTTAAAAAGAAGACTTTTTCATGCATTAGGGCTTATACATAATAATACACAGGCTCCTGACTAATGCAGCAAATCTCTAAATTTGAAGCTAACAGATAAGTGAAATAGTAACATTTTCACCTGGCAATAATATAGAAAACAGGTGATTCTCTAAAAAAATCAAAGCCAAACATTAAAGAATTCCATATTTTATCTTTGGTAATACCGGGTAAGCTTACAAAGGCATTCACACTATCAAAAATTTTGGGGTGCTTTATTACAAAGTACTGAGAAACCAAAGCTCCATTAGATATTATACTACCCTTAAGCTCATCAATTAGATTTGTGTGTTCTCATAGTATATAGAATTAAACCACTAATTCTCAAAGTGTATGGTCAGGGGGCAGCATTAGTTCATCTGGAAATAGAAATGCAAATTCAAGCCTCAGCCCCACCCCCAACTCCTGAAATCAGAAACTCCAGAAAGGGGCCCAGGAATTTGTGTTTGAACAAGCCCTCCACGTGGTTCTGGTACAGCGGAAAGAATAAGCACCTGAAGCAAACTTTGCAATAGCAGTAGGATTGATAAAAAGCGATAAAACAGCCTCAGCAATTACAAGGTACCCTCATAATATTTAGGGAAGGGAGACTATGCCTTGAAACTCAGAATTATGATTCAAAACTTATGTCTAAGTTTATCCTTTTAGGAGAATATCTAGTTCCTTTTACCGTTTCACTTTGGAGTTTATAATTTTGCAGCTCTTTGAGCAGACGTTTCATGTGCCTCCAAAAAAATATATTTTTAGGGGCGCCTGGGTGCCTCAGTCTGTTAAGCGTCCGATTTCGGCTCAGGTCACGATCTCACGGTCCTTGAGTTCGAGGCGCCTCGGGCTCTGTGCTGACAGCTCGGAGCCTGTAGTCTGCTTCAGATTCTGTGTCTTCCTCTCTCTCTGACCCTCCCCCGTTCATGCTGTCTCTCTCTGTCTCAAAAATAAACATTAAAAAAAAAAAAAAATATATATATATATATATATATATATAAAATCATTTATCTTGCCCAAATTATCCACCATTTTTCTCACAACCACTACTAGCAATCTTCCGCACTCCTTTTCCTCCGGTTTAGGGGGTAAGTTACGGCAACGGTGAATAGGGAAAATGCAGGAAAGGCAGTAGAGGAGGCAGGAGATCATTGGTCCTCTGAATTCAGAAGTCACAGATACTATGAAAAAAATGAAAGAAATGGCCCAAATTTAAATATGGGCTGAGATTTTCTTTCTCTTGCAGATGCACAGGACCAAAGAAGTAGAGGTCTGCCTGGCTTTCTTCCTGGAGCTCCAGCCCCTGACCGCAGCTTTCACCTCTCATATCCCCACCCAGAGAACCAAGTGTGGCAGCCAGCTCTCCCTCGGCCAGGCAGTCTTCCTCCTGGGCTAGAATATTTAAGCCAGGTGTTTTTTCTATTTCTACACACGTTTGCCCCTTAAAATGAATACAAACTTGGTTTCTTGCTTTTCAACTGATGGGGTTTTGGGGTGATGGGGGTTCGGAGCTGACGGCCAAGAAAGAATTCTTGAAGACTTCTTTGGTGCAAAAAAGTGATCTTATTAAAGCACGGGGACAGGACCCCTGGGCAGAAAGAGTTGCACTGGGGTTGTGATGGGTAACTAATTATATACCTTCCAGTTGGGAGGGGGTTAGGGATAGAGTAAATCACTAAGGAATTTTGGAAGCCAGGTTTCCAGGCCCCTATTGGGAAAACACCATTTATTACCATTTAGTAAAACCTCAGTCATGAGACCCTTCAGGCGTATATCAGGGGGCCATAAGCTTGGAATATGATTGCCAGCATACATCTTGGGGAAGCTGAGACAAAGGAAGTTTCCAAAGGGATTTTTAGATGTTAAAGTAGATTTACAGGATGGGGGGGGGGGGGGCAGGATAATGTTAAGTCAAGATTCCCTTTTGCCCCCAGCAAAGTGTCATCATCGAGGCAGCTGAGCTCCTAGGTCACTCTGCCGGTTTCAAGGACTTGCCAATGGGCTGTAGGCAGTAAGGGAATTTAATTTTTCATTTGCCTTGGTTTCTCACATCATCATGGCAAGCACTTAAAGCCCTTTCCTTTGTTCTTGGGCAGCCAGGAGTGTCCGAGGAGTATCACACATATTCCACGTGGGAGTGGGGGTGCTAGCTTGTACTTTGCTCTCAGCTTGCCTTACGCTCCCTCATCATTAACCAAGGTTGAAGGACTTCAACAAATGACGTGTTGAAGTGAGAAAGGCATTATAAATCATGAAATTATGAAAAAAAATTGTTTCTATTATTTGGAAAGAAATTCATTCTCTTTTATTTCCACTTCTATTTTTCTTATTTATTTGGCAGAGTGATGACACTAAACATTTTTGATGGAGCTGTTTAGCACATTTATCCTCCTTCTGCTCATTGCTCAAGGTATAAGCAAATGTATCCTCAAGGAATTGCCTAACACGTCTAGTCACCTACAGCTATTTAATTAAAGAATATTTATTGAGTACTTGCTATAATCGAGACATGTAAAAAGCATAAAACCTAGTCCCTCTCACCCAAACACTCTGTAATCTAATTGGCATGCGAGAAGTGTTGACAAGAAGTGCAAGGTGATGTACTAAAGCCATATAAGCACACAGTTGTAATGTGTACAGGTGCATAGAGCAGAGAAAGCCGTTAAGGATCTAAGTACTCAGGAGAGACTTCCATAATGATCTAAGAATTCAGGGTCCTCAACTGAATCTCAAAAGATGACTATAAATCCAAGGGAAAGCAAGTTACCAAGTTAACATCATTGTCTTTGATACTGTTGCATCTTTAGGCCGATGTGCTTACAAGATCATATTACTATTAGACATAGTCATTGGAGGGTAAGCGGTGATTAAAGCCCTATAATAAATCAATCAAGAAATACCATCCTCTGAATTATGTGGCACACAAAGGACAATTATACTTTTATATATTATTGTTGCTTTTGTACTTTATCCCACAGAAGATCGGAAATACACTGATATTGAGATGTCAGCACATCTGCTGCAATTTTCAGCTTGTTTGGCATTCTTTCAAACCATAAAGTCTATCTCCTTTATCAAAATCAAATCTCTGTGTTAATTCCCTTAAGGTACAAGAGATTTCTGTTATGCCTGATAGGGTTTAAGCTGCATGCAGCATATGTTCCTGGGAAAATGTTTATAATTGCAGATGCCTTCTCCAGAAACCCACTGGCAGACAAATGTACTACAGAGACTGGAGAGCTCAGGGAGATGTGGAAAAGAGCTGGAAAAGCTAACCTACCATTTTCCATCTGCAGAAAGGATCAGCTGTAATAGCTGACTAGAGTTGATTAACTGCTGCAAGCTGTTTGGGAATGTTGTCAGACAAGGTTTTGCCAAGTATAAAAGTGATATACCAGTGCCAGAGGGCTGAGGTTTGATGATCACATATGGTCATCACATATTCTTCTTCCATCCATGAATGATGACACACCCGGAGCCAGATGCTTGACATGAATACATTTTTTTTTTACATTCCATAAATAGAGATATGAGCCCATTGGCTTCAGTTCTAAAATGAAGTCGATTTTCCATACCTATACCTTTGGTGATCTATTTCAGAAAATAAAAATATGCCACAAATTGGCAAATATCTTACTTCAAAGGGAAATATAACTTATTCACTTTACACTAAAAGAACACTTACTCGCGTTAAAGCAGTGTACTTAAACAGGGTAAATGAGCATTTTAAATGTTTTATACCACAAGTCTGCAAGAGATATATATAAAATGAATTTTTGTGTGTTAAATTTTATCTGAGAACTGTAAGAACTGAATAAAATCATGAACATTTGAAAATAGTACATTCTTCAATAAACAGGAAAATACAAGAAATCCTTCTAAATTAAAAAAAATCACAGTAAAAATTTAAAAACACATCTATTCTCCTTTAATCAAGTCCATCCAATGACTAATGAAAATCTTTTTTCCATTAACAGTTTGAAAATAAATTTTCAGGTATGTATGTAAATATATAATGCATATATACACATGTACACATGTGTATACATGTATGGATGTATGTGTATGCATTTATGTTGTTCATGTAGAGTTAAACCTAAATATAAAACAAATAGATTATCTCTCTGGATTAACACGTTCTAATAGGTAATATCATTTTATACTATTAGAGTCAAAACAAAGGATAATTATTATAATTTAGTTGCCTATAGGTAAGAGTAGTGAGTTAAGTCTACAAAGACACATGTATAGATCCTATTTATTTGGAAGTATGTATACTAAGTGGAATACTTGTAAACCTGATAAGTTATACATAAGAATTTATTCTTAAGCTATATATCCAAGGCTGTCATTTGATTTCTATCCTATGGCTTTCCTACTTGAGTGCTTTACTGGCCCTGACACCTAAATATGTGATCCAATCTGTTTAAAGTTTCCAAGATTCCTGGTCCATCAAATAATAGCAAAGAGTGGTAAGGGCTCATTTGGAGCACAGTGTGTAAGTGGCCTAGCACTACTTGAACGAAACTGCAAGAACAAAACAAGACCCTCAAATCCAGGGGTATTGCCCACAGAGACAGATCAAATCAAATGTTATTACAGAGGCTGCGGTGGGTGTAAGAGTAGAGAAAATAGGAAGGAAAGGTATTCAGAAGTTCCACAGTATCACTTAAGAATTGTTTATCCCAGTTCCTAACACTTGTTTAGTGATGCCAATACAACAGAGTAGAAAGCATGTCAAAACTGGTGGCAGTACAATCAATCTAGGTTCAAGTCCTAGCCCAACCATTTACAAGCTCTGTGATCCTGGGCAAACTGCTTAATCTCTCTGGGATTGTTTCTTCACAAGATAAATGTAATGATGCCTATGTCTCTAAGTTTTTGTGAGGATTACATCATACACTATGTCAAAATATCTACCACAAGGACTACCTCACGGTAGCCATTAAATAAACAACTGCTACTATTAGAAAGCAGAGAGGTACAATTTACCCTTCCAATGTGGAATGGATCTCAATTGATAGTCTCTAAATTTGAAGACTAAAACTTGATCCATGGCACCAACATTAAAGTTCCTAAATTCAAATCTTAGTCTTGCCCCCATAATTTTCTTCATCCCTAACTTACCTCTAATGGATCCACCGCTAAATAACTGTGGATATCCTTTGTGACTTTTCTTTCAACCCTCCATTTTTCTCAAAAGAAGAGAACAGAACTAATAATACTACTCTATGAAAGACTGATTCTAATATTTAAAAATTGCCATAATTCTGAAAATAGGTTTTATAATATCTTAAATCATAAATTGTTTATGGAAAAGATTTTTTGTGAACCTTAAAAAAAGAGGACCCATGCACTCTTTTACCAATAATAAAATTTAAATAGAGGACATTTAGTTTTGCCTGTACCTCAGGATATACAAGGAGAATGAAGGAAATAATGTAACGTCAAATTTTCTGGACTTGTGATGCCCAATCAATACCCAATATTACTAATGACTATTTCAGCTCAAGCATTACCAGTGAGTTTATTAATGTGAAGGGAAAATAAAGTGAAGATAATTTAGAGGTGAAATAGAAAAGAAAGTGTTAGAAAAGACAATGGTCTTCAGGGTTCACGAGTCTACCTTAGTGAAAATTCATTCTCACAACATATTTGAATATTTCCTTTAAAAATCTGCATTGTATACTTTTTAATATAGTCATTCTCAACTATCTGTGGCCATTTTTTATCTCTGTAAGTTAACTTCATTTTTAATTACATAAAGCAACTTTCCTTTATTAGCTGTTAGTGGCATAACTTATTCTGCTTAAATGGGTATTTTGTTGGTATCAGCAGGATTTGTTCGTGTTTTCTAATCCAAAGGAAGGTATGAGTGAGAATAATTTATAAAATAACCTCTCTCAGCTTTAACAAAGACATTTTATCACTATGAGGAATGAGTTGAGAGTGAAAGAGAAGTTAGGCAGGGTGGAGAGGAAAGGCCAAGCATTCGGGGGTCATTGATGTTTTGTTTCATTTCCTTTAAAAAAATGAGTTTTGAAACCTCTTAGGCATCATTGTTCAGAGACTGTTTTAAAATCTTCTCCAAGTATTGTTTCCAAGAGTTACTCTATTAGCACTTTATCACAGGAGAACACAGAGTTAACCGCAGTTCTTATTCTGATTGTTGGCATTTCTGCCTTGGAATTTTCAGGGTTTTTGTATTTTTTTTTTTAATTTTTACTTGAATTAAAAAATGTATCTTCTTTTTCATTATAAAATGTGAGCTGTTTTCAACCATTTCCCCAGTAAAGAACATGGAAATTAATGAATGTCATGTGATAAGCAAGTTAATAGTAATATCTCCAAAGGTTTTCAAAGTGTGATGTAATACCTTTTGTTTCCTTTATGTCATTCTTTAACAGTTAGACCTGATAATTATACACCAGCAGGTGGAGCTTCTTGGAAGTAAGTATATTATATTCTATACTTATTAAAACGGTTAAAAATATTTTAGGCTTCAGAAATTTTGTTATATTTAAATATCTTCTAAACAATAATGTTAAATTGAGGATAAAGGTAGATCAAAAAGATCAGTAGGTCAGGGTGCCTGGGTGGCTCAGTTGGTTAAGCTTCCAACTTCATGCTGTCACAGTTTGTGAGTTTGAGCCCCGGGTCAGGCTCTGTACTGACAGCTTGTTGCCTGGAGACTGTTTCAGATTCTGTGTCTTCCTCTGTCTCTGCTCCTCCCCCTCTCAGTCTCTCAAAAATTAATAAACATTAATTTTTTTTAAAAAAAGATCAGTAGGTCTTTTAAAATAAACATTTGAAGTAAATTGTTAGTCTGATATAGGTACACCTAAAAGCATGAACTCTCCGAGTCTTTGATAATATTTTATCAGGGATCTAACAATTCTTATCTTAAAATAACAAAAGATTTTATCATTTCCATGTTTGGTAATAATTTACATTTACTTAATAATTTCATAAATGGAAATCAAGTTTGAGACTAAATAACAAAAACCCATTCTACTCTTGAAACTAATATTACACTATATGTTAACTAATTGGAATTTAAATAAAAACTTGAAAATGATAAGTGAGTAAATAACAAAAACCCATCAAACAAAATTTGATGTTTTATCATTTCACCGGTGATTCATCAAATGGCATGTTATTCAACAGTACATAGATTTTCGATGACTGACTGAATTCCAATTAATTATTTTTTGTCCTTAACATCTAAAATATGTCAAAATCGTAATATATAGGTAGCAGGATAGCCCGTGGCCATAGATACACTGTCAAATAGATTTTAAACAAAATCATTACTATGCTGTGAGTCATCCCGTAAATTCCACAGCAGTGTTAGAATTACTTGAGGATTCCATTCTTTACAGCCTTGCTTCCTTAGTTGAAATGTGGAACTACATGTGCCCAGTAGGTCCTATATCTGGAATCAAAATGTAATCATCACACAGCTTTGCTCTGAGTTTACTTTGATTTCCATAGCTAAGTCCTCAAATTTTAGAGCATGGAAGTAGATTTGGGTGAAGAAGATACCCCATACTTAATAATTAGCTACTGTTTTCTTTTAATAACACTACCCCTTTTACTTATTGAAAGATTTGATACTAGGCAATAGCACTGTTTTGATGATTGGTTATTTTGGTTTTTTGGTTTTTTTGCTCCCTTAGTGATACTTGGCACTGAGACCTCCAACAAATATGAGATTAAAAACAGTTTGGGACAAAGAATTTACTTTGCAGTGGAAGAAAGCATCTGCTTCAATCGTACTTTCTGTTCCACACTTCGAGCTTGCACTCTGAAGGTCATGGATCACTCAGGTCGGGAGGTGATTACAGTAAACAGGCCCTTGAGGTGTAATAGCTGCTGGTGCCCTTGCTACCTGCAAGAGGTTAGTCATTGGCTCTGGGTGTACTTTTATTTTTCTACGTTTGAAAAGGTTGGCAATTATTTATTTAACAAATGGCATTCATCTGGAGCTATAAGGCAATTCCCCTATCAGTTGCTCCTTTAGGATCCAAACAGCTTAAGGATGGTGAATCACTAGTTTTTTGTTTTGTTTCCTTTTTGTTTTTGTTTTTTTCCCAACCAAAAACTGTAGTGGCTTTCGTTTTGTTAATTGGCAGACAGCTCATGCATCATGTAAATGGGACACATCCTCCTGAATCTCTGTGTTAGCCACATAACTGGAATACCTATGAGTTCCACCATTAAGTAAATCTACCCTTTGTCTTCTCTAACTGGAGCAAAGTTGGGAAGTACTAAGTAATACTAAAATCTTCCAAGGTGTTCTCTTGGTTAGGTATCAGTTTTAGTACAGAATCTCACATTCCATTCATCCATTTATGACAAACTTTAAACCTTGGCAAGACTATGCTATTGTTCTGAAGGGAATCATTTCATTATTTTATTTTAATATATAATAGATTTTCATCATTATCTAGTAGATCTATAATAACTTCCACTGACATAATGCAGTTAAGTTGATAAGGAACCTTTACTTATTCTAATGTCTTTGATATCATAACATCTCTATGAGCTAGAAAGAATAGATTTTACTCTCCATATTTAGCAGTTGAGGTAACTAGGGCTTAGAGAGTGGAGGTAACTTACCTACGATCACACATCCAGGAAATATCATGAATGGGGCTTGATCCAGGTATACTTATTCAAGCCCAAGTTTCTCTACTGTGCACCTATGTATAAGTATTCTACTTAGCAAGATGAGAAAAAAAATATTAATATGAATTGGGGTTAAGTAGGGAAGTTTCTGGAATATATATTCAAGCTAATCCTCCAATTGTTATAGGCAATTACTTGACTAAGTGATAAAGTGGCTAAGGTACTCATTTGGTGTCCAAGAATTTTCATCCTCCTACTAAGGATATTTAAGATCTAATATGCTTTAAGATGGTATAGTCAGTATAATATAATATATCCATTTGAATGTTTCTGATGTTTCTGATGAATGTTTCTGATAATTGATGTTTTATTTCATAGTAGTCCAATGTCACATAAATTAAAAATAAGATGTATCTGATACCGCTTAACAATTTTTTAAAGATTTGCTCAGAATCAAGCCAATTATTTTGAAAGTGATCCCAGAACAAATCTATATAATTCTGCCTTTTCAGTGTTTTTTTTTGTTTGTTTTTAATTTAAGTGTAGTTGACATACAATGTTACATTAGCTTCAGGTGTACAATTTAGTGATTTGACAAGTCGAATCCCTGTAATTCTAGGCACTCTTATTGAAACCACCTTTGTTGATCCAAGAGCACTACAGATACACATGTATGACTATGAACTTAATAAATAATAAAAAAAAAGACAAAAGGAAAACAGATTATAAGGAGTGAATTGGATTTAAAAGCAAACAATTGTCACTATTTTCACCCACCTCTGGCTTATTTCACAACTTGGTCTGACTTGGTTTGACCATATAAACATGTTGAAATACAACATGATGAAAAGTAAGGAAATTTAGGAAATGAAAGTAATGGGGTACAGCACTAAAGTAAAGCCTAAAAATGCAATTACAAGTCTCTCACACTTTGGAAAAAGTGAAACAGCAATCAAATTGGTGTGTAAAACTGTAACTTCACAAGAAGCATTTGTTTTTAATTGAACCCAGAGAAGCTGGAAGCTGACAGCCTGAAGGGCAAACAATCATGAATAGTTAACAACTGGTAAGTGAGGGTTACAAATAGATGTGTGTTGTGGCAACACATTAGAGGCAGTGGAAGACACAGGAAACAGTGCCTGGCCAACCGCCACACCCGGAACAAAATGCCAAAGAAGACAGTGTCCCAGGGTCAGAAGACCGTTCTGGGAGAGGTTCTCTTCAGGGAAGTAAGATCAAAGAAAGACATGAATTTTTAGTGAGTAATGCCAAGCAAATACCTGTATAGTGAATATCTTTGTTTCTATAAAATATGAAAAAAATCCACTGCCGTGCTTCCTTAGAAGCAGATATTTAGAATATTTTGTAGAATACAAAAATAATTTCATAAAAGTTACTGTTTAGAAGGAAAGCGACTTGTAAAATTAAAATACAATAACTGTAGGAAAATCTTATTTTATTATTATCTCTTCTTGCAGTTAGAAATCCAAGCCCCTCCTGGTACTATAGTTGGTTATGTTGCACAGAAGTGGGACCCCTTTCTGCCTAAATTCACAATCCAAAATGCAAACAAAGAAGATATTTTGAAAATTGTTGGTCCTTGTGCAACATGTGGCTGTTTTGGCGATGTGGATTTTGAGGTACGGTTGACAGAGTGAAGGAGGTTTTCACTTAGGTCCTCATGGCTTGCAACAGAATTCAATGTTAAAATATGCAAATCATGGGATATCTCTGAAATAAATTTAGAAAATAATATATTTGTGAAATAATGTAGTAAGCCCATATTGTGCGTGCCAGTAAGAACTCATAATTTCAGATATACCAAGTTCAAGGTTTTTTGTTTTTGTTTTTGTTTTTGTGTGTTTTTTTTAATTTTTTTTTTCAACGTTTATTTATTTTTGGGACAGAGAGAGACAGAGCATGAACGGGGGAGGGGCAGAGAGAGAGGGAGACACAGAATCGGAAACAGGCTCCAGGCTCTGAGCCATCAGCCCAGAGCCTGACGCGGGGCTCGAACTCACAGACCGCGAGATCGTGACCTGGCTGAAGTCGGACGCTTAACCGACTGCGCCACCCAGGCGCCCCAAAACTTTATTTTTTTTTTTTCCCAACGTTTATTTATTTTTAGGACAGAGAGAGACAGAGCATGTTTTTGTTTTTAAAGCATACTAAGGAGCACCTGGGGGGCTCAGTTGGTTAAGAATCAGGTCAGAATCTCACAGTTCCCGAGTTTGAGCCCCTCTCTCTCTGCCCTTCCCCAGCTCATACTGTCTCTTTCTCTCAAAAATAAATAAATAAACTTAAAAATAATAATAAAATAAAAATAACACACTAAAACTTTTTTGATTTATGTGGAATTACAGCACCCATGGTATAAAGTAAATATATATTAGCTTAGAATCACCTTAAATTAGATCATCTTTTCCTCTAGCTCTGGTGGTAACATATCCTACTTCAGATCTCATCTAAGAAGTACACTCCATTAAAAATCACTAATTTATTTTTTAATATAATTTTTTGTCAAATTGGCTTCCATACAACATCCAGTGCTCGTTCCAGCAAGTGCCTTCCTCAATGCCCATCACCCACTTTCCCCTCTCCCCCACCTCCCATCAACCCTCAGTGTGTATTTAAGAGATCTTATGAGGGGCGCCTGGGTGGCGCAGTCGGTTAAGCGTCCGACTTCAGCCAGGTCATGATCTCACGGTCCGTGAGTTCGAGCCCCGCGTCAGGCTCTGGGCTGATGGCTCAGAGCCTGGAGCCTGTTTCCGATTCTGTGTCTCCCTCTCTCTCTGCCCCTCCCCCGTTCATGCTCTGTCTCTCTCTGTCCCAAAAATAAATAAACGTTGAAAAAAAAAATTTTAAGAGATCTTATGATTTGCCTACCTCCCTCTCTGTAACTTTTTTCCCCCTACTCTTCCCCTATGGTCTACTGTTAAGTTTCTCAAGATCCACATTTGAGAAAACATCACTAATTTAAAAGCTATGATCATAAGACTTGCTAGGTTCATTTTACAAAACAATCTACACTTACATAAACATAAACAGTTAAATGTTTAACATTTTAACTCAATGTTAAAAAACAATAGGTAGTTGTACATTCAATTGTAACAATAAGAACTATGTTAACTACTATTCCTGGAAATATCTTTTAGGCAAAGGAGAGCTCATTTAAAGTGTCTATTTATTATTCATCCCTTTCTTCATTCATACATTCATATATAGCCCACCTGGGACATTCAGTTTGAGGAACTTTAGCGAACACTATTTACCGAGAATGTGATGGAAATTTTACAAAGCAAACTGTTGTAACTCTACCCCACTCCAAAAAGACTTGGCATGCTTTCCTAAGACTAAAAGATAAAAATATGTCCTATGATTGAGAAATAAAAAGTTTTAGTAAAGGTATATCGATGTCCTAAGTAACCTTCTCCATTTCTATCTTTTCCCACTATACATAAAGTAACAATTTATATTGAATCCTTTCAGCCTTTGAATGAGAAACAGGGCAAACAAATGAATAGTTGACAAAGTTTAACTGTAGATTTCTTCTAGCTGTGAAGGACTATAGATTTTTAATGTCAAATTAATCTGAATTTCCTGTGCTACATTTGTCCAGAGGATTTTTTTTTTTTTTTTAGTGAAAATAGGACTTAGGTTTAGTTATAAAGGAAAGACCTAGTAAATTTTGGAGTATAATATAAAAATGAGATTAAGCAATAGCTGATAATGTTTAAATATGTTAGTAATTCTATAATCTTAACAATAAAAATTTAAAGTTTACAAATTGTACTTAGAAACGAATTTCTTCTAAAAATTGTTTCTCCAATATTTCTCAAAAATATTTTCTTTTGCTTTTTCTTCCTTTTGTTGTTGTTGTTGTTATTGAAGAATTCATGTTTAAAATCTAGACTTCAGGTAATGGAATTACCTTCAAGGTTAGACCATGTAATTGAGACTATGTACCTGCTGCCATCTTGTGGTAGCCTGGCCTTAATTATTTATTGCTATTATTCTCTCAATCTGCATACAAAAAGCAAGAAAAAATAAAGGAATTATGATGAATCAAAAAACTGTCAAAAAGGCAAAATTCCTGAAGAGTAAACTGGAAAGTTATATCTCCAAACTTATGCTTATATAACAGAATGAATGACATGGAACTGTCATTTACAGATGACTAATAAAATAATTCACATCTCTCTCGAAGCAAACATACTAAGATATGTAAAGCCATCCATTTCACCTTCAGGTTTAACATCTCTTATTTTCTTTTCAAAGGTGAAGACCATTAATGAAAAACTTACAATTGGGAAGATTTCAAAGTACTGGTCAGGATTTGTAAATGATGTCTTTACCAATGCTGACAACTTCGGAATTCATGTTCCCGCAGATCTAGATGTGACAGTCAAAGCAGCAATGATTGGTGCTTGTTTTCTCTTTGTAAGTATGCTCTTTTTTTAATTTATTTTTTATTTTAGACAGAGACAGCGTGTACAAGCAGAGGAGAAGGGCAGAGAGAGAGAGAGAGAGAGAGAGAGAGAGAGTGAGAGAGAGAATCTTAAGCAGGCTCCATGCTCAGTGCAGAGCCCAACACAGGACTCGATCTCACAACCCTGGGATCATGACCTGAGCCAAAATCAAGAGTCTGACACTCGACCAACTGAGCCACCCAGACGCCCCTGTAAGTATGGTCTTAAAAGCATAGGAGTGATTTATTTCTCACCCTTTTCTCATTAATCACTACAGAGCCAATCTCATTTTACACAGCACCACATTTATCCCACGGAGGTTTATGCATAGAAGGCTAGGTTGGGACCAACTCTTCAGAAGTCAGAATTTAGGAGCCTGCATTTCTAATAGACAGCCTTTCTCCGCTGACCCTCATACACGGTCTTCATCAAGAATCGGTGCCCTGTCGGGGCACCTGGGTGGCTCAGTTGGTTAAACTTCCAACTTTGGCTCAGGTCATGATCTTGCTGTTCCTGAGTTCGAGCCCCACGTAGGGCTCTGTGCTGACAGCTCAGAGCGTGGAGCCGGCTTCAGATTCTCTATCTCCCTGTCTCTGCCCCTTGCCTGCTCATGTTCTGTCTTTCTCTCCCAAAGATAAACAAACATTAAAAAGATTAAAAAAAACCAAGAAGCAGTGCCCTGTCATGTGCTACTCAGCATTTCTTCAAAAACCTAGTTATCCATTCTCTTTCCATTTCAATTTAGATTTTTGGCTCATTTTAATTTTCACTGAAAAAATATGTAAACATCACATTATTGATCCTGGGTAAAGTTCAGGACCGTTTCATTGTTTAGCAATGAACTAAGTGACACTCAGAATGTGAAAAGTAGTTTTCTTCCCTTCGAACATGAACATGGATACATGAATTCAGAGGGAGGGGTTAATATTTATCAGCTTCCATTATTACAAAGATATTACATCTTTGTCCTTTCTTTCCAACTTATAATTTTATCAAAAATATTTTCTTCCTGGTGTGGAGATTGGTGATAGGAAACAGAAGTCAAGTGGGGCGCCTGGGTGGCGCAGTCGGTTAAGCGTCCGACTTCAGCCAGGTCACGATCTCGCACTCCGTGAGTTCGAGCCCCGCGTCAGGCTCTGGGCTGATGGCTCGGAGCCTGGAGCCTGTTTCCGATTCTGTGTCTCCCTCTCTCTCTGCCCCACCCCCGTTCATGCTCTGTCTTTCTCTGTCCCAAAAATAAATTTTAAAAAGTTGAAAAAAAAAAATTTAAGAAAACAGAAGTCAAGTAACACCCACGCCAGATGGTTGCCCATCTCCTGTCCCAATTTTTCCTCTAATATCTCCCTCACTGCTTACCATTGTCAATGCTCTCACAAAAACCCATGGAATTTTAAAATAAACCTACATTCTTCATTTCATATTTTGTTGTCCTTCAGGGTTTTAGGATCCTAAATCTTATGGATATTTTAATGTGGGCTGCTGTGGGGGAAAAAATGCCTCTATCTACTCCGTTTTTTCCAAAGACACACACAGAAGACACACACATACACACCCTCTCCCCAAACCCTTAATTTGGCCTCTCTGATTAAGCTCCACACTTAATGTTTATATTAAAAAACAGATCATTTTAGGGTGCCTGGGTGGCTCAGTCAGTTAAGCATCTGACTCCTGATTTCAGCTCAGGTCATGATCTCACGATTCCTGAGTTCAAGCCCTGCATCAGGCTCTGTGCTGACAATGTGGAGTCTCCTTGGGATTCTCTGTCTTCTTTCTCTGCCCCTCCCCTGCTCATGCTCTTTCTCTCTTTCAAAATAAAAATGCACATTTAAAAAATGTTTAAAAAATAAAAACCAGATCATCTTTAATCTGCCCTACCCACTTATATCATTTAACAGACAAACAGTAAAATGTACTGTCAATAATTCACTATGCGCTGTGAATTGGAGAAGCTCTGATCCAGATGACACCCCAATCACCTGAAAAGATAACTTTTTAACTCCATTGTCTCAGGGAAAAACCGACTTACTGAGAATATCTAATGGCCCCATCCAGTTCTTTCTTTTCCTTTTTACCATAATATAAAACATTTGCACTTGTTTTTGGCCAATATAGCTTTTAAAACAATTTCTGACATGTATTAGATAATTACATAGATACAAGATAAATTACTTACTTCTACATAAAATTGGACAGGAAGAATTGTGTTTTTAATTTTTAACATTTTTTAAAATATTTTTATTTATTTTTGAAAGAGTTAAAGAGACAGAGTGCAAGCAGGGGAGGGGCAAAGAGAGAGGGAGACTAGAATCTGAACCAGGCTCTAGTCTCTGAGCTGTCAGCACAGAGCCAGATGTGGGGCTCAAACTCACGAACTATGAGATCATGACCTGAGCTGAAGTCGGATGCTTAACCAACTGAGCCACCCAGGCATCCCATGTTTTTAATTTTTAAATACTGTGTCCATTTCATTACCTTGTGTTGAGAGAGAGACCATCAGAAAGTAGCTGGTATGAGAACTCCCTGATCCAAACAGCAAAATTCGCAAGTACTATCTAATTTTCGGTCTTCTCTGGTTTGAGGCTACCACTCCACAACCCACAGCCCTAATTACCATTTCTAAGTTCCCTCTGGTATAGTTTTCAGTACTTCCTCAGATGACTACCTGCTTGCTAACCACACAGTCCATGAGGATATATCTAATACTTGTTCAAAGGTCAGTGTCTATTACAACATCCCACACTGACAGAGAACGTCCTGCAGTCGAAGTCTGCACTGTCTTGATCACCTAAGATTTTGACTGATGATACCCTGCTGATTCCAATAAGATTTCCAAGTAACTTGTACTCTGAAAACTAGACATGTAAGTGTCATGAAGCTTAAAACGTTTTGACTTTCCTCTTACTGATGAATCTCATGTTGCTAAAACACCACTGGGAAACGTAATTGCTTTATATAATCAAAGCTTACCTGTGAGACTCCTGATCTCAATTGTCGCCTTTTTGTAAATTCACTCATACTCAGTTTATTTATTTGTAGGATTTTATGTTCTTTGAACATTCACTAGCTGGATTATAACAAGCGAGATGACAAAAACGATCAAGTATGCAAGAACATGTTTCAGTAAGTAAAGTTTAAATGATCTCTTTCCCTTTGAAGATGTCTATATTTGACGCTGTCTAACTCTTTTTCATTTTCTTCTAGAAATCCCTTGGGCTCTGGATTTCATTTCTCAATGGTTTGCAATATTTGCTTTTTTTGTAACAAATGTTAATTATTACATTTATTAAAGCATAATGTAATGAAGCAATTATCTGGTTGTAAATGCATGTTAGCTAAAGAAAAGATTACTGGCCTTACTGGCCTGAGCGCAGGGTTGCTTTGAGAAATTGTCATTCTTTCTTTTTAATCCTTTTGAAGTTGTTGCATGGGTAAGCATGAAAGATGAGAACTAAGGCTTGCAGCATCACTGATGAAAATTCAATGTTTAGAGAGCACTTTGAAGTTTTTCTGGTACTAAGGCTGGTTACTAATCAAAAGGACTGGCTTTCCAAAATATTTTTTCATTAAGTAGTCTTTGACTTTGTTTATTAACCTTATTGTAGTGAGATATTTTTACCTTATATCAGAAAGGCTAAAAGTTGGATAAATAATATGTTTAAAGATGAGGAGGAAGATAGATGAAATCAATTTGTTCTAGTGGTAAGAAGCTAGTATTTCCAGAAGGAAGCTAAAATTTACAAACCAAAGCATGGTGTAAACACATACCCACACCAGAGATTTAAACAAGCATATAAACAGACTTCTAAGTTAGTAAAAGCAGTAGTGTAGAGCAGGAAATTTATGTATTACAGTGAAAGTTCAGTCAGAAAAGGAATCTAGGGCTCTGAAAAAAAAGCACAATTCCAGGACTTACTTAAAAATAAGCAAAGAAAAATAAATAAATAAAACCTTAATACATGCGGCAAATGCAGAAGTCAGGGCACACAGTTAATTCAGTTAATTAATGCCTTCTATTTTAACATTTCGGAGTCCTCTAGGTAACTACATCTAGTTACCCACTCTTTCCCAAAGCCCACACAAGAAGCTTTTAGAATCTTTTTTTAGGAATGACGATAGTTCCTCCCTTTTCAAAATGAGGAAACAAACTTGTTTTAAGCAAAGCACCATGTAGCCATCTGAAATTATATAAATACTACCCAAATTATACAAATACTTTAGAATTATACAAATACTACCCAAATTCTTAACTACTGACAAAGGTGTTTAGACCAACTCCAAGCAATCCTCTACTTGGTAGAGGAACTATGTTCCAAGCATCTGTAAACTAAGTTAATTACTTGGGATTAAGAATCTATCATCTAGAAATACTGTTGTATGTGTTAGTTAAATTCCCAAGATAGCCCACAAATAGCAATTTAGTGCTAAGTTCTGGGGTAAGGGTTCTAGGTTGTATTAAGATGAAAAGGAAAAGAATCACCTTTTTGAGTGCCCTCTCTGTTGGCATGCCTCAGCAAACCATAAAAAATGGATTAGTGGGGCAGAATAGTTTAAGCATTGACCACCAAAAATAGAACCGTGCTTCCACATCACACCCAATCTTTCTCCCAGTGGCCCCATCCATTCTTTCAGTGTAACGGGTGTGACCTGCATGTTGGGAACAGTACAGTTACAGAAGCAAACGACAGTCCTGTGTGTGAGACATTGTCTTCAGTCTAGCTCTGCTGTGTGGTAGCTATGTATCTTCACATCTCTCCTGTAGTCTTTCTGAACCTTCTCACTTTCCCATTTGCCACTTGGCAGAGCTACGGTGACAGTTAGGGGGACCTCAGTGTTTCCTCCTTTTCCCCTTTGTCTATTCTAACTGACGTGTGTGTGACTTATGGTCAGTCATTCATAACCAGCTAAAGGAAGTGGCATTTTAATTTTTTTTATTATTTGTTTTTTGAGTGACAGGGTGTGAGCAGGGAAGGGGCAGAGAGAGCAGGGTAGACACAGAATCTGAAGCAGGCTCCAGGCTGAGCTGTTAGCACAGAGCTCTATGTGGGGCCTGAACTCAGGAACTGTGAGATCATGACCTGAACTGAAGTCAGACGCTTAACTGACAGAGATACCCAGGAGCCCCAGGAAGTGGCATTTTTAAAGCAGATGCTTATTAACTAATAAAATGTAGAAAAGTTGTTAGCATTTTCTGAGGGCTTATCACATATTAGGCATGTGCTTCCTATGAATTCCTGGTCGAGGAACAAAAGGAAGTAAAAACACAGGAATATCAGGCAGTATGTGGAAGACTGCCTGTGATTCTATCTTTTCCTCTCCCCGTTCTGCTCCATGTCCCAAATTTCCTCCTTCAAGGTGTACCTGCTACATATTTTCTTCTTGTATTTCTTGTACTTTTGATTTCTAAAGTGGAATACTTTCTAACTTGGTTTCACAACAGCAGCATTTGAGATTCTCATGGTGGGAAAAATGGGAGAAAAATACTACTTAAAAATACTACATTTTAATATGACCAACATTTCGATTTAAAAAATTATTTAAATGAACCCTAAAACTAGTAAAAAGTTTAAAACACCTACTTTTTTTTTATGGGCCGGTGGCTGTGCATTATTTTTGCTCTTTTTTTTAAATATAATTTATTGTTAAGTTGGCTAACATACAGTGTATACAGTGTGCTCTAGGTTTTGGGGGTAGATTCCCATGATTCATCACTTACATACAACACCCAGAGCTCATCCCAACAAGTACCCTCCTCAATGCCCATCAGCCATTTCCCTCTCCCTCATCCCCCATCAACCCTCAGTTTGTTTTCTGTATGTAAGAGTCTCTATGGTTTGCCTCCCTCCCTCAGTTTGTAACTGTTTTTTCCCCTTCCCTTCCCCCAAAGTCTTCTGTTAAGTTTCTCAAGTTCCACATATGAGTGAAAACATGGATATCTGTCTTTCTCTGACTGACTTATTTCACTTAGCATAATACCTTCCAGTTCCATCCACATTGCTGCAAATGGCCAGATTTCATTCTTTCTCATTGCCAAGTAGTATTCCATTGTATGTATAAACCACATCTTCTTTATCCTTTCATCAGTGGATGGACATTTAGGCTCTTTCCATAATTTGGCTATTGTTGAAAGCGCTGCTATAAACATTGAGCTTTAACATGCTATAAACATGTGCCCCTATGAATCAACACTGCTGTATCCTTTGGATAAATTCCTAGTAGTGCTATTGCTGGGTCATAGGATAGTTCTATTTTTAATTTTCTAAGGAATCTCCACACTGTTTTCCAGAGCGGCTGCACCAGTTTGCATTCCCACCAACAGTGCAAGAGGGTTCTCTACATTTCCTGAGTGGTTAATTTTCGCCGCTCTGACTGGTAAAACACCTACTTCTAATGGACACTCCCAAAAGATAAAACTCCTTCTTAGAATACAGCACTTATTTTAAAGTTGGCTATATTAAACAAAAACCTGTAGTACTTTGCTCCTGAATCGCACACTACAACAAATTAAGATCCATCCTTTCTTGGAACTGGAGAGTGTGATGCTAAGTGAAATAAGCCATACAGAGAAAGACAGATACCATATGGTTTCACTCTTATGTGGATCCTGAGAAACTTAACAGGAACCCATGGGGGAGGGGAAGAAAAAAAAAAAAAGAGGTTAGAGTGGGAGAGAGCCAAAGCATAAGAGACTGTTGAGAACTGAGAACAAACTAAGGGTTGATGGGGGGTGGGAGGGAGGAGAGGGTGGGTGATGGGTATTGAGGAGGGCACCTTTTGGGATGAGCACTGGGTGTTGTATGGAAACCAATTTGACAATAAATTTCATATATAAATAATAAAAAAAAAAAGATCCATCCTTTCTCCTCTTCCTTACTACAGGTGAAACTAATCTTTACATGTCTTCTGTGATCTACTTTTCTTTTTTCTTTCCCACCAAACAGGAGTCCACGAGAGGTGAGCGAAACTCTCACTTTTCAGTAAAATATTCAGTAAAAAGCATATAGGTCTGGAATGAGTAAGATCCCCTGTACATCACAGTTTTCTGGTTTACTGACTCTTCTTGGCCCCACTACACTCTCAGAACACAGGCTCCAGCCCTGTTTATTCTGAGATGTACTAGGAAAGATTTGACCAAATTCAAATGCCTCCCATTTATTCATTCATTCTTTCCTTAAGTTAATAAATATTTATTGGCTCTCTCCAGTATGCCAAAAATACTGTATCCCCGACTTTGGTGGAGCTTAGAGTTCCAAGAGATCCTTATTAATCTAATAACGACACACATAAAGGTTAGACTTTAACTACAAGTGTTTATAGGAGATGGACAAGGTGACAAGTTCGGCAGAGGTATTTGACTTGGTCAGTTGTGAAGGAGTAATTGTAGATTTAATATATGAACAATAAGTGGAGCAGAAGGAGGAATGTGTTTGGCTGAGCTCTGTGATGGGGGAGGATGAAGACATGACAATCTCATGTGACATAAAGAAGGCCAGTGACTAGAGTTCAGACAGTGAGGTGGAATATGGTATGAGATGGGATGAATAGGGCCTGTGGCCATGTTAAAGATTCTAGACTTTGTCTCATCAGCAAAGCAACTGATAAAAGTTCATAAGAAGAGAGTTAACTAATTAAAGTTTAGATTGGTAAGAGTATAGGAAAGGATGTTCATTGACTAATTAGTAGCTTAGGTGCAGTTAATGGTAGCTTGGACATGTGGCACTCATGCAAAGGAAGAGAAGTGAGCAGATTCGAGATCCATTAAGGAATAAAATCACCATTACTTGATGCTGGACTGAAAATCAAGATTTGAGGGAGAAAGGGAATTCCCAGCCTATCAGTAAATGTACTGATAGAAAATTAGAGGATGATCTGGTTTAGGGATAAAGAGCATGGGTTCAGTTTCAAACATACTGATTTTATAATTCCTTTAAGTTTTCCAGAAGAAGATGTCAAAGAGGCAAGTGGGCATCTTTTCATCTAGTATATTTCTGAAGACAGAGATGAGTACAAAAGACCTATATGGACACACAGAGATCTAAATAATCATTGGTTCACTTCAAGGACATGCCTAAAAAATATTCTAAAACATGTACTGTCCATGAGTTTATTCATTAATTTATTTAACTAGTATCTTCTGGAATTCCTTCTATGTACTAGGCACTATATTAGGCAGTGGAGACATTATGCTAAGTGGCAACAATTCCTACTCTAAAGATGCATTCACGAAATATTTAGGACATTGGTATTATGTACAAAGCATCTCTGTCAGTATGATGTTCCAGCAGTGAACAAAGCAACAGGGTGCTTGCCCTCTTGGAACTCGTATTTTAATACAGATGGACATTAACCAACAGGTAACAAAAAATATCACATTATCATAGGTGATCATAAATACTGATCAAGAGTCCATCCCTCAATATCTAAAACAATAAGTTGAATTTATTGCTTACTCAGGCAAGGGAGAGCTGAGTTTGTAAGACATAGTTTATAAGCAAAGGAGAAAGCTTGCACAGGGTTTTTGGAAAAGTGGGAAGTGTAGAAGCTAGAGTGTTGACTTTAGCTATGGAAACTAACTTACCAAAGTAAGATGGTTTCTGACTGGCTGACTGTCAGAAATGTTCACTGGAGTAAAGCTACGGCTGATTACTGATTTTTCAAAAGTAGATTGCAGGGAATGTTACTGAATTTCTTTCATACATGTGTGCACTTTTGTAATCAATCACTGATTAAACAAGTTTAATACTGGTTTTGATTGTTACCCATTGCTATGATGAACAATCATTTTTCTTTTCATGAAGAAAAGTACTTGAGAATAAATAAATCGAGAAAAATGGAGCTGCTGTTCCTTTGCATTTGAGCAGAGAAAGGGGAAAAGTCAGCAGCAATTCATTACAATATATGGAAAAACAGAGTTAGTAGTTGATGGAAAAGTGAGTTCCAGGCTCACCTGACTCTCCAACTCAAGAGCCTGCTGGCAAGCTTGAGAAACATAGGAAGCCTGTGCAAATGAGGTATAATAAACAAGAGAGAGGGAGGCATGAGTTGCAGTAAGAAAAGTGGTCAGGGCTAGATCATATAGAGTCTTCCAAGATAAGGTATGGAAGAGGAATTAAATATGCTAAGAGGAATTAACAAAACTGGGCACTTGATTGGATAAGAGATGTAAGGGATATCAAGAACTCAAGGAAAAGCCCGTTTCTGTCCAGCCCCAGTCCCATACCACACACCATAACCCATACAATACTACAGTGTTAAAGAACATTAAAGAACGTACGTCCAGGCACAAAAAGAGGAGACATTCAATACATTTAGCGTGACAGATTAGAGCCCTTAGAGAGAGGATAACAAATCGTGAGATGAGTGTATGTGTGTCCTCCCGGCCAGGTGGGGTCAAAGGCAGAAGTGTACACCTAGGAGAACATTCCAAGCCAAGAGCAAACTGCCTGGCTGGCTCAGTGGGAGGAGCATGTATGTAACTCTTGATCTCGGGGTTGTGAGTTTGAGCCCCACACCGGGTGTGGAGTCTACTTGAAAAAGGAAAAAAAAAATGCCAAGCCAAGAGCACAG
Source organism: Herpailurus yagouaroundi (assembly GCF_014898765.1). Taxonomy (NCBI): domain Eukaryota; kingdom Metazoa; phylum Chordata; class Mammalia; order Carnivora; family Felidae; genus Herpailurus; species Herpailurus yagouaroundi. Next base: position 41,710,479 of record NW_024412400.1, on the reverse strand, counting down.
CACAAGACATAGAAGTGAGAAACACTGTAATTATCACCAAGAATGAAGAGGCCCCATGAGTTCAGGATGCACCTAATGAATTTAGACTCTTCCTGAGCAATGAGGCCACCCTTCTCCCCTCAGCTGCACCACAGGTGTTCCTCCAATAGTAGTGCTACATCATGATTCAAAAAATAGCTTCTCCTGGATGCATTTTGTCTATACTGGACCAAAGCATCCTCTAATGGCTTTGAAAAGTATTTACAAACTAGACTGAACTCAAACGGAGTCTGGGTGAAACAACAGGTACTGAAGAAAAAAATACACACGCGCGCGCGCGCGCACACACACACACACACACACACTTTTTAATATCCTTCCTTATCCATAATATCCTGGAGGAAAGGAATTAACACTCATTAGACAAGTCACCCAAATTTCCCTACAAAAGAGGGGTTTTGATGGATGATCTGAAGAATCGGAGTCTAGCCCAGCAGCATATGTAGCAGTTCACTAAAATTCTAATTCATTGAGGCTTATATACATTTCTTTTAGATTTGTTGTTTGCTATCAAAATGTGAACATAGGAAATAATATAAAATATTAATACTTCACAACTTACTCTTATTTTAACAGTTCTGACATAGTCTCTTTAATTGTTAAAGTTATGGGGAAAAGAAACTATTGTTGACAATATTTTGAGATTTTGAGTTATCAAGTTCAGCAATTTTTCCTTCATTTAAACTTTTATTTTTTTCTTCCAACATTTTGGTTTGGAACTATCTCAAAAAGAAAAAGCCTTTTTAATAAAAATTCTCTAAATGCAAATGGATTTCATTTATTTCTTATGCTACGACATTTTTTGTCATAAAAACACGTGAGCATTGTATCTAGTGACCTGTGTTGTAGTTTATCCAACTGTGTAGGTGTTCGATGAGGCATCACAAATTTAAGTTATATAATTTAAGAAATCTATGATCTATTTTAAAGATAAAAAATGAAGTAGCTAAAATTTTGTTAAAGAAAAGGAGATAATCATACTAGATTTTGTTGAATGAGCCAGTATCTTATTTGCCAAATATTATTATTAAAAAAATTGAAAATGCATTTCTTGGAATTTTGCATTTAATTATAAATGTCAAGTTTTTAACAATCAATTACAATAGAAATGTAAGAGATTTTAAATATGAAAATTTGTGGGCACCTGGGTGGCTCGATCGGTCAAGCATCCAACTCTTAACTTCAGCTCAGGTCATGATCCCAGAGTGATGGGATTGAGCCCCATTTCAGGCTCTACTGAGCACAGAGCCTGCTTAAGATTCTCTCTCTTTCTTTCTCTCTGTCTCTCTGCCTATCTCCCCAACTCACGCCTGCTGCCTCTAAAAAAAATTTTTTTTAATATTAAATTTTCAAAATTAAAAAAATAAAATATGAAAACTTGGTTATTTTGAACACAATTAAACATGATGAAATGATTTGTTTCATAATGTAAAAGTTAACATTAATGAGCATGTTGTAGATATTGTGCTACACTTCTCACATACAATTCTCATTTAACTGCAATGCAACAACAAAAGGATTACTATAAACCCAAAAGCACAGATAGGGAAATCAATGCTCAGTAAGGTTAAGTAACTTGCAAGTTTCACAGTGTTGTTAACTTTTTGTCTACCTTTTATGATGAGAATATGAGTGGACAAGAAATGGCAAAAGGAGAATTTTTTAAATACATAGGGAATTCAGAAACCTAAGAGAGAAAATTTCTCATCCCCCTAAGATCTCAGTAAGTAGTATTTTCATCACTGTGCTATCTCTGTTTAGGAAAGCAACATATACACAACTTAAAATCTTTCATCCATTGACAGTGCATGTCTGGGGTCATCTTTGTGGATACCTGTATTACTAATCTATATGATAGATTAAGTAAGTAATGGGTAAACCTGAAAAAAAAAACTATTTGAAAAAAAAGTTTAAATTGTATTTTAGTGACTTTTATAAAACTTTGGTAAACATAAATGATTTAGAAAATATTTCCTAGTATCAATGAATCATAAGGGCCATTTTAGTCTATCATTTAATTGCTTGTTCAAAATTAATTTCAGCATAACCAAATATAATCTCAGTATTCGTTTTGGTGCAGATCATATTCATATATGCTTTTAATAATTTAAAATATACTACATTCTACATACATTTAAAGCTAGCTGTAGAAAATACATAGACAGACTAATAGAGAAATTAAGTAGTTCTTACCTTTTAAATAAGCAAAGTGTTCAAAACCCAGTTATATATGAAGTTCTGGTGATGGGGGATGTGTTCATGGGGTCTGGAGCCGACGGCCAAGAAAGAATTCTTGAGACTTCTTTGGTGCAAAAATGGTGATTTTATTAAAGCACAGGGACAGGACCCGTAGGTAGGAAAACCTGTGCCCTGGGGTTTTGAAGAGTGACTGGTTATTTACTATGGAATTGGGGGAGGTAAAGACAAAAGGGAGGCCTCCAGAGGGACACTTGATATGTTAAAGAGGACTCAAAGATACCTGAGGCCTTGCTAATTGTCAAGCTAAAGTTGTTTTTCCCTCTAGCATAGTATTAACATGAAGACAGTACGGACTTCCTGGAGAAATAGTTTACTCTGCCTGCCTCAAATATTTGTCAATGAGTTGCAGGTTATAAGGAAACTTAATTGTACCTGCCATTTCCTTCTTGCCTTTGTTCCCCACAAAACCAGGAAGGGGTGATGTTGGGGCTCTAGGGAATGGGAGTCTATAGGTTTCTGGAGATTAGGCTAGTGATAAGATTGCCTTCCTCTGGTAATTTACTAAGATAGTTATAAACTGATGGAGACCCCCAGCCGTTTGTTTTCTTTCCTTTCCTTTGTTCTTGGGCATCCAGGAGTGCCTGAGGAATGGCCCACATATCCCACCTGGGGTGGGGGTGGAGGGGGGAGTGGTGCTAGCTTGTATTTTGCCCTCAGCTTGCCCCACACTCCCTCTTCATATACACAGAGGTAACATGCTTTTAATAAGCCTTCCACGCTGCAGATGGCAGCAGCAGTTCACATTATCGGCTCTGCTTAGCTATACCAGCAGACACATGGAAAGACAAATTTCTGTTGAGTATTCACTTTTTTCTTTCCATAATCTGTAAAACATTTTACATACAGTGGGAGACATTTGATGTTATTTTTCTTATCAAACAGGAAATAGACTGTTTTTATATATGCATTATGTGCAACACAGAAGTTTAGTAATTACTATTTTGGATGAACAGACTGAAGACATTTTTTTTTTTAACATTTATTCTTTTTTTTTTTTTTTGAGAGACAGAGACAGAGCATGAGTGGGGGAGGGGCAGAGAGGGAGAGGGAGACACGGAATCCGAAGCAGGCTCCAGGCTGAGCTGTCAGTACAGAGCCTGATGCGGGGCTCGAACTCACGAGGGGTGAGATCATGACCTGAGCCTAAATCGGAGGCTTAACCAACTGAGCCACGCAGGAGCCCCTGAATACATTTTCAATCGATTCCGTGAATGCATATATTCCTATATTTCCAAGGAAACTGAGTAACATTCTCTTATCAAATAGTTAAATAAGGGCAACCATGAAACTGAAAGTAGATTCCCAAATCTGATTTGCTATTCCTCACTTATGAGCTAAACAGTCTTGGGGAACCTGGGTGGCTCAGTTGGTTAAGCGTCTGACTTCAGCTCAGGTCATGATCTCACCGTTGTAAGTTCCCTGAGTTCCAGCCCCCCATCAGGCTCTGTGCTGACAGCTCAGAGCCTGGAGCTTACTTCCGATTCTGGGTCTCCCTCGCTCTCTGCCCCTCCCCCACTCACACTGTATCTCTCTCTCCTTCAAAAATTAATACACATTAAAATTTTTTTAAAAGAGCTAAGCAATCTTACAGAAAATCTAGAATGATTTACAATCATGCAGGCAATCTCTTCACTTTGATCATTTGTATGTTGCATCTTGATCATCTTCACAGGAAATGTATAGGCAAAGCTGTGGCCCATACACGGAGTCAAATCTCTTCAAGCTTTGGTGATTCCAGGTTCATCAAGCAAGGGTGAGTAAGTCTGATCAAGGATGCACCAGCCTTTTTTAAAAAGGCTTTTAAGATAATAAAGTGATAGGAACACAAAACTCATAACGAATATTCAATCCAGAAGGGTAGGAGGAAGGGGAGCAGTAATGGGGAAAATGCAGTGTAAAATATAGAGAAATCAACCTTATCCTGTAAGGGTGATTTTCAATCCAGTCTGAATGTACAAATCACATTTTTTAAAACATCAGTGTGAAGAGGCTTTTAAAATACCAATGCCCAGGGCTCATTCCAAACCAATATGACCAAAATCCATAGGCATGTCTTCTGGGTCACATATTCTTTATTAAAAATCTTCCCAGTAGTATGAATATGCAACCAGTGTTACAAACAACTTTATATTAAATGCTGACACAACAGCATAAACTTTATTTTTATGTCCAAAATCCAAATGTGGCATTCAAAGCTTTCAGTAATCTGGCTACTGTTTACTTACATAAACCTCCCACTAGTCTGAACCCTTTGCAGTCGAGCCATGTTTCTCTGGGATCCCTGGCCAGGTCCCTGGTCTACTGTCTTAAACTCATGTTTTCAATGTACTGAGTGATTGCAAAATCACAATAAGGGTAGTATTATCACCTATATATTGGTAGAATTCTTTAGAGTATTTCAAAGCAATTCCACACATACAAATGACCAGAGCTGGCTGGGCCTCGCGAGAAAGCGGCTTTAATTGTGCATAACTTTGGAGATGACTGGGTACAACTTCCTTGTATTAAAATTATTGTGTAGAGTCCCCTCCCTAAGGAATGTGTTGAGAAAAGACTTCGAGATAAGGGAAGGCAACTTGGCTATGTGCTAGGTTACATCCTTCATGACCCTATAACATGAGACCACCCAATCAGACTGTATGTCTATACATTACCCACATAAAGGAGACAAAGACGTAAAAAATGCGTAAAAGCCTACACCACCCAGCATTTGGAGCTCAGTTTTTCAGGTACAAAACATTTGAGCCCATGTCCGCATAGATAAAGTTGCTTCCTGGAAAGAAAAGCCTCGGTGTCATGGCTTTTGGTGTGAGGATCCTGCTACATTATAGAAAATGAGGGGGCACGTGGGTGGCTCAGTTGGTTAAACATCCGACGTCGGCTCAGGTCATGATCTCGTAGTTCACGAGTTCAAGCCCCACGTCGGTCTCTGTGCTGACAGCTCAGAGCCTGGAGCCTGCTTCGGATTCTGTGTCTCCCTCTCTCTCTCTACCCCTCCCCTCGCTTGAGCTCTCTCTCTCTCTCTCTCTCTCAAAAATAAATAAAAACATTTAAAAATAAAGAAAAAGAAAAGAAAATGAGAAGTAGAAAAATTAAATGACTTTCTTTTACTTCAGGTCCATAGATCTCTTTACCATACTAGATTTTACATTAAAAGACTATTAATAAATATATAAAGTGCTCAACAGTGGTGAATTAATAGATTATTGTTCGCACAAAGAATAGAATTCTCTTTTCTTAAAATTGAATTTTAAGTCTGATGAGTGGTAGGATATATAGATATATGGACAGATAGAATAGAAAATCTGTATTACAATAGGTGAAGAAAAAGCAAATTACTTTGCAGAAGTATACAGAATTTTGATCACTTTATTTTTTTTTTTCAACGTTAAATTATTTTTGGGACAGAGAGAGACAGAGCATGAACGGGGGAGGGGCAGAGAGAGAGGGAGACACAGAATCGGAAACAGGCTCCAGGCTCTGAGCCATCAGCCCAGAGCCCGACGCGGGGCTCGAACTCACGAACCGCGAGATCGTGACCTGGCTGAAGTCGGACGTCCAACCGACTGCGCCACCCAGGCGCCCCTTGATCACTTTATAAAATCAAAAATAATTATCTGTGGGATGTGTGTGAAAAGATAGGAGAGAGGAGTGCAAAAGTTAATTTTTTTTCTATAGCAGAAGCACAGGTATGCAATCATGAAAGTAATAGCAAATGTTTTTAGATACATACTTAAAAGCATGACAGCCAGAATGCAGAATAGACCTAGGTCTTTTTGAAAAGGATATATTTTTTCAGCTTCTTTGTATCCAGAGGTCCCTTTGTAATTCAGACCTTGTCAATGAAACATAACCAGAAGTCTATTAGGGCTTCCAGTAAAGCATTAACTTTTCTGTTTAAAAGGACAGAAAAGCTGGCTCTATTTTTCTGCCCACTTCTTTCTCCATGGAACATGATGTGATGCCTGAAAATATAGCAGTGATCTTAATGGGTCAGCAAGTCAATACTCATAAGAATGACAACTCAAATAAGAGAAAGATTATGGGTCTTTGATGACATGATGGAGCTTTTATACCTATCCTGAACAATCTATCTCCAAAATTCTTAAGTGAGATAAATAACCTGCTTAAAAAATCATTTAAAGCTTAAGCCACAAGTATTCAGGTAGACTATAACATAAACCTAAAAAGACTGCTATCTGATATAATCATGTAAAAAAATTAAAGTATAATTTAAGATCACTTACAGAGATTTCTATATAAAAATAAAATTATAAAATTCTAGAATATTAAAAACTTTCTGTTATGCAAAACACAACATGAACTAAGATGAAAGAAAAAAGTTGCAACAAGACACAGGGGCACCCGGGTGGCTCAGTCGGTTGAGCGTCCTACTTCAGCTCGGGTCATGATCTCACAGTCTGTGAGTTCGAGCCCCACGTTGGGCTCTGTGCTGACAGCTGAGCCTGGAGCCTGCCTCAGATTCTGTGTCTCCCTCTCTCTCTGCCTGTCCCTTACTCAGGCTCTGTGTTTCTCTGTCTCAAAAATAAATAAACATTAAAAAAAAAAGTTTTAAGGAAATATTAATGGCTAGTAAAAATAAAACTTCAATTTTTTCTATTAAGGAAATGGGTCAGATAACAGATGATTCAAAAGTGTGAATTATATATTGTTATCAAAGGCTCAAGAAAGCAACACTTTTTATACACTCTTGATGGAAGAGTAAATTGATGTTAATCAGAAGGAAAATATTTGGCATTAAGTATAAAAAATTTTAAGTGTAGACATTACTATGATAGGAAAAGATAAGATTCAGTAGGCAGAGAGGAAAGGGTTAGGACCTGAGGTCCATGGGTGGGGGAAGAACACAAATTTTCCACCAATGCTGTGAGTGCCTGACCACAGCAAACCCTCTCAGGCTTAAAGTTCCTGTTAGGAATGTAACAGACACCACCTACTCCCTCTCAGGTTTCCCTCAGGAATTCGACAAAAGACCTAACTAAAAATAAGTCGTAGACCACAGAATGTATGACCCACAAGAAATGCTATGGCCATAGACCACCCCTCATACAATGAAATCGAGCCAGTCAGGAATGGACAGCCCAGCACCTAGAGCTATCTAGCCAATAAGGGTAGGACGGGAAGGAACACAGGGGAAGGGAAGGGGGGCGGGGGGAACAACCAGAACCTTCTAAAACAAGGACCCTAGCCTATAGCTGTTGAGCCTTCACTTTCGAATGCCCCCTCTCTATGAAGACATCCTTCATACCATTCTTCCTTTCTGGCCTTATATGCTAAAAAACTTTTGCCTGCTGCTTATTTTGTGTACCCCTCTTCCTTGTTCAAAGCAGTTAGACAACGAACCTCGTGTACTGAGGTAAAAAATCCTGCAACATTACTTAAGCAAGCAACCTTGTTTTGCTTTTAAAGATATATGTATCAGGGTCCTAGTGGCAAAATTGTTTTAATGCTCACAATAAAGCACATGGTCTCTCGGCCCGTTGTGGGCTGTGCGTGCTCTCTGTGAGGTTAGTGAGACCTAGGTAAGCTGTCTGTGAGGGAGACTGACTGCAGGAGAGCTCCTGAGTGGGATGGTGGCGTTAGCAAAATTGGCACCGAGCCACTGGTCCTAGGCTAGATTCCTTGAAGTGTGGTGCGTGCAAGGGATGCCGGTATAGTTAACAAAACGTGGACTGAGCCCAGGGCCGAAGGCCAGTAGGCTTGGAGTGGGCAAGTCCTCAGGAGAACTCCTGGGTGGGGCACACTCCTAGCAGGTCGGGTAGCAAGTGTCCTTCTAGCACTCCCTCCTGAAGGTGGCCCTGTGTTTATGCTGGGGGTGGGAGAGGAAAATGCCACCTGCCAGCCCCTTTGTGCCTGGACAATTCCCTGACTGCTCTGAAGTCAGGATAAACAGACCCTCCTCCTGTTGTGTAAGCTACTCACCCTTCTGTCTAAGGACTTAGACTGCCCAAATGATTCCCACTAGCATTTGCCTTCCCACTCGCCCAGTGGTAAGTCAGCTGACTTTTACAGCTCCAGGCTCCAAGTCCGGCTGATGACACAATCTCACAGAATTTAGCCCCACTGGTTTTCAAGGCTAGATGTTATGAGGATTCATTTCCCCCATGTGGGCTCCCCGTGCTTTCCTGTCTTCATGACCAACTGCAGCTCCCCGCCTCCTGTGGGCAGCCCCCAGACACCGTTTCTGCGCTTCCTAACCTCGCTTGGAGGCAGCTTCTTCTCTACATTTAGTTGTGGAGGCTGTTCTGCCAGTCTTCAGATCACTCTCTGGTTTAGTTACTAAGATGTGAGTGATATCTAGTTATAAACGTGGGACAAGGTGAACTTACAGTCCAGTCCTTCTACTACGTCATCTTCCTAAGCCTCTGCAGTTCCCACACTTACACCTTTGAACTAGAGCTCTCTCCTAACAGATACCTATCAATATTTTTCTCTTCGATGTTCCATAATCACCTCAAAACTAATCCAGTAAGCGATGAACTTCATTTCCTAATTTCTCTTCTGACTGCATTATGTGGATGGAAAATAAACAAGTAAAAAAAAAAGATTATAATGTATATTAATGATAAATTAGATATAAAGTTATTTCAGAGTATAAGTTTTGCCCTATTTAGTATTTTGACAGAAAGATATTTCTTTCTTTCTTATATCTAGTGCTCACATCAGCAACATCATCTCAGATCAGACTACTATTGAATTATGTGAAGGGGAATATTGACAGCCTGGAATTTTTTTTTTTTAATTTTTTTTCAACGTTTATTTATTTATTTTTGGGACAGAGAGAGACAGAGCATGAATGGGGGAGGGGCAGAGAGAGAGGGAGACACAGAATCGGAAACAGGCTCCAGGCTCTGAGCCATCAGCCCAGAGCCTGACGCGGGGCTCGAACTCACAGACCGCGAGATCGTGACCTGGCTGAAGTCGTCTGGAATTTAATATATTGGGTAGTGTCATGGATCCCAGGAAACTGGATACATGTTTACAGGTTGAGCCTTATAACAAATAAATCAATGAAAAATTGAAACAGATATGCATAAAAGATGGACTCATTTTGAACACAATCAAAAAGAAAAGATTGGGAGTAGTCATAAAGGAAAAGAAAGTCTTCATTTTTCTTAATTTTATCCTTAATTTTTTTGTTCTATAACTTAAAGAAATGTCACAAATTTTCTCTTATGAGGAAAATCTGAATAATGGCTTTTACGTATTGTGTTTTTAAACTTTCTTTCGAGGGAGAAAGAATGAGTGGGGAGGGGCAAAGATCAAGGGTGACAAAGGATCCAAAGCCATCTCCATGCCAATATCAGTGAGCCCAATTCTGGGGCTCTAACTCACAAGCCATGATATCATGACCTAAGCCGAAGTCAGACACTTAACCAACTGAGCCACCCAGGCACCCCGGAATGAGGGCTTTTAAAGATATTACACTTTAACACTTTTATGTGTGTGTGGGGGGGGAACAGTAAGTGTATGTATATATGCATGTAATGGGTTTTGTTCAAACATTTCAGAAATGTAAGGCAGTAATTAATTCCTTCATTATGCCTGTCTCAATTCTGAAAAAATCACTACTAAAAATTCAGTTGTATTCTTCAAGGTTTTTAAATTTAAGAATATCTTACATAATGTATATGTAATTACTATTTTTTATAAAAATGAACCATAGTTCAACATACTTTTGCAAAGTAACTTGCTTTTCCTCTACCAACTATATTCTAGATATTTCCCATTGTCTTTCCCTATCCTCTGTCCCTGTCCCCTGTCCTTCATCTAAATAACTATCAATCTATATAGTTGTAAGAAAAAAAAATTCCCTTTACACACATATACACACAGTGGATTAGTTAATAAGTACTTGTATATGTTTATGTATTATATGTTACATGTATTATACATTATATTATGTATTATATGTATAATTATTTATTAACTAATTCATCATTGGTGGGTGGGGGATGAAAACAACACACATAGGAGACTTCCCTGAAGTGCCAGGGGACACTGTGCTACAGAGCCTTACAAAAACTGTTCTTTATAAAGCCTTACATTCTAGAGGAGAAGATGGAGCTGACTTTCCTAACACATAGAAATAGACCCAGAGAGGCAGAAAAAACGAGGAGACAGAGAAATATGTCCCCCATGAAATAACAAGACAGAATCACAGCAGGAGATCTAAGTGAAACAGAGAAATAAGCAATACACCTGATAGAGAATTTAAAGCAATAATCATGACTCCAGAAAAGGTTGGAGGACATCAGTGAGACCTTGACAAAAAGATAAAAACAACATATCAGAGATGAAGAACTCAATAATTGGTATTAAAAAAACAACAGATGGAATAAATAGTATACTATAGGAAGCAGAGGAATGTATCAGTGACTTGAGGGATAGAGTAATGGAAAATAAGCTGAACAGGTGAGAGACAAGCAAATACTGCATAATGAGAATTGATGTAGAGAATTCAGTAATTCTATCAAACATAATAACACTCACATTATAGGAATCACAGAAGAAGAGGAGAGAGAAATGGGGGCAGAAAATATATTTGATGAAATAATAACTGAAAAACCTGAATCTGGAGAGGGAAACAGAGATCCCCCAACAAATTTAACCCAAGGAGGTCCACACAAAGACACATAGTAATTAAAATGGCAAAAAAAATATTGATAAAAAAAGAATTTTAGGGGTGCCTGAGTGGCTCAGTCGGTTGAGCATCCGACTTCAGCTCAGGTCACGATCTCATGGCTTGAGGGTTTAATCCCCACGTCAGGCTCTGAGCTGACAGCTCTGAGTCTGGAGCCTGCTTCAGATTCTGTGTCTGTCTCTCTGCCTCTCCCCCATCACATCCTCTCTCTGTCTCAAAAATAAATAAGCATTAAAAACAATTTTCAATAAAAAAATTTTTTTAAGTTGCAAGAGAAAGGAAGAAAGCTACATAAAGGAAACCCCATAAGGCTATCAGTTAATTTTTTCAAGGGAAACTTTGTAGGCCAGAAGAGAGTGGCAGGAAATATTCAAAGGGCTGAAAGGGAAAAATCTGCCAAGAATAGCAAGCCAAGAATATTCTATCCAGCAAGGCTATCATTCAGAATAGAAGGGCATTAAGACAAACAAAAGATAAAGGAATTCATGACCACTAAACTTGCTATACAAAAAATGTTAAGGGGGACTCTGTAAGTGGAAAACAAAAACCATAAGTAAGAGTAAGAAAAATAGGAAGTACTAAAGCAAAAAAAAAAGTTTTAAAATTTTAAATATATCTATAAAAATCAGTGATGAGAAGCACAATATAAAAGGATATAAAATATGATACCAAATGTCTGAAACATGGAGGGAAAAGGAGGAAAGAATGAGTTCAAAATTAAGTTACCAACAGTTTTTTTTTATTTTTTTTTTTAACGTTTATTTATTTTTGAGACAGAGAGAGACAGAGCATGAACGGGGGAGGGTCAGAGAGAGAGGAAGACACAAAATCTGAAATAGGCTCCAGGCTCTGAGCAGTCAGCACAGAGCCCGACGCGGGGCTCGAACTCACAGACCGTGAGATCATGACCTGAGCCGAAGTCGGCCGCTTAACCGACTGAGCCACCCAGGCGCCCCAAGTTACCAACAGTTTAATATAGACTGCTATATGCATAAGTCGTTATATATAAACTGAATAGTAACCACAAATCAAAAAGCAGTAATAGATATGCAAAAATAAAGAGTAAGGAAGCCAAAGATATCACTAAAGAAAACCAGCAAATCATGAAAGAGAGAAAGAAAAGAATGGATCATAGAAAAACTACAAAAACAACCACAAAACAAAATGGCAACAAATACATACCTACCAATAATTACTTTGAAAGTAAATGGACTAAATACTGCAATCAAAAGACATAGGGTGATGGGGGGCTCAGTTGGTTAAGCATCTGACTATTGATCTTGGCTCAGGTCATGATCTCTTGGTTCCTAAGATTGAGTAGGACTCTCAGTCTCATCGGACTCAACGCTAACAGAGGTTGCTTGGGATTCTATCTCTCCCTCTTTCTGCCACTCCCTGCTCTCTCTCGTGTTGTCTTTCTTTAAATTAAGTAAACTTTTAAAAAATGTGGGAAATTTTGGGGGAGCCTGGGTGGCTCAGTTGGTTGAGCTTCTGACTGGCTCAGGTCATGATCTCATGGTTTGTGGGTTCAAACCCCATGTTGGACTTTGCACTGATAGCAAGGAGCCTGCTTTGGATGATTCTCTGTCTCCCTCACTCTCTGCCCCTCCCCCACTTGTGCTCACTCTCTCTGCCTCTCCCAAAAAATAAATCAACAAACAAACAAAAAAACATAGGGTGACACAATGAATTAAAAAAAAAAAAAAGACCTATCTATATGCTGCCTCCAAGAGACTCATTCTAAACTTAAAGGCACCTGCAGATTGAAAGTTACAGGATAGAGAAACACTTATCATGCAAATGGATGTTGAAAGAAAGCCAGAGTAGTGATATTTCTATCAGACCAAATACTTTAAAAGAAAGTCCGTAAAAAGACAAAAAGAATACTGTATAATAATAAAGGAAACAATCCAACAAGAAGATATAACAATTGTAAATATATGCACCCAACATGGAAGCACCCAAATACATAAAAGAGTGAATAACAAACATAAAGGAACTAATTGATAGTAACACAATAATAGTGGGAGACTTTACATTGATGGACAGATCATCCAAACACAAATCGTGTTTTGTGTTTGGTTTTGAATGATACACTGGACCAGATGGATTTAACAGATACATTCTATCCTAAAACAGTAGAATACACCTTAATTTGAAGTGCATATAGAATATTCTCCAGAATACATTACATATTAGATCAAAAAACAGGCCTCAACAAATTAAAAAAGAGCAAAGTCATGCCATGCATCTTTTCTGACCACACCATTATGAAACTAGAAGTCCACCACAAGAAAAATCTGGAAAGACCACAAATACATGGAGGTTAAACAACATGCTACTCAACAATGAATGGGTCAACCAAGAAATCAAAGAAGAAATCAAAAAGTAAATAGAAAGAAACAAAAATGAAAACACAACAGTCTCAAACCTTTGGGATGCAGCAAAAGTGGTCCAAAGAGGGAAGTTTATAACAATACCGACCTACTTCAAGAAGCAAGAGGGGCTCCTTGGTGGCTCAATCGGTTGAGTGTCCAACTCTTGGTTTTGGTCATCATCTCATGGTTTCATGAGTTTGAGCCCCACATTGGGCTCTGTGCTGACTGTGCGTGGAGCCTGCTTGGACTTCTCCTTCTCACTGACCATCTCCTACTCACATTCTCTGTCTCTCTCAAAATAAATAAATAAACTTAAAAAAAAGAAGAAGAAGAAGCAGGAACAGTCTCAAACACTCTAATCTTACACCTAAAGGAGCTAAACAAAGAACAACAAACAAAACCCAAAAACAGCAAAAGGAAGAAAATCGTAAAGATGAGAGAAGAAATAAATGACATAGAAACAAAAAACAATAGAACAGACCAGTGAAACCTGGTTCTGGTTTTTTGAAAAGTTCAAAACAATTGAAAACCTCTAGCCAAAGTCATAAAAAAAAGGACTCAAATAAAGAAAATAACAAATGAAACAGGAGAAATAAAAACCAACAGTACAGAAATACAAACAATTGTAAGAGAATATTATAAAAACTACATGCTGGGGTACCTGGGTGGCTCAGTTGGTTAAGTGTCCAGCTCTTGGTTTCAGCTCAGGTTATGATCTTATGATTCACAAGTCTGGGTCCCATGTTGGGCTCTGCGCTGATGGTGTAGACCCTGCTTAGGATTTTCTCTCTCCCTCTTTCTCTGCCTCTCCTCCACTTGTGCTTTCTTGTTCTTTCTCAAAATAAGTAAATAAACTTTAAAAAAAATGCCAAAAAATTGCACAACCTAGAAGAAATGGATAAATTCCTAGAAACACACAACCTATCAAAACTGAAGCAGGAAGAAACAGAAAAACTGAACAACAGACTGATTACTGGCAAGATTGAATCAATAATCAAAAAATTTCCAATATACAAAAGTCCAGGTGACTTCACTAGCAAATTCTACCAAACATTTAAAGAAGAATTAACACCTATTCTACTCAAACAATTTCAAAAAATAGAAGAAGGAAAACTTCCAAATTCATTCTATGAGGTCAGCATCACCCTGATACCAAAAACCAGATAAAGACACCACAAAAAAAGAGAACTACAGGCCAATATCTCTGATTAACAAAGATACATGAATTTTCAACAAAATACTAGAAAACAGAACCCAACAGTACATTTTAAATTTAAATTTTTTTTAATGTTTATCTTTATTTTTGAGACACAGAGAGACAGAGCATGAGTGGGGCAGAGGCAGAGAGAGAGGGAGAATCCGAAGCAGGCTCCAGGCTCTGAGCTGTCAGCACAGAGCCCAATGTGGGGCTTGACCTCACAAACTGAGATCATGACCTGAGCTGAAGTCAGATGCTCAACTGACTGAGCCACCCAGGTGCCTCCCCAACAGTACATTTAAAAAAAATAATTCATCACAATCAGGGGGGATTTATTCCTGGGATGCAAGTGTGTTTCAATATTCACAAATCAATCAGCATGATACTTCACATCAATAAAAGAAAGGAAAAAAAAACATAATCATTTTAACATATACAAAAAAGTATTTGACAAATTACAACATTCATCATAAAAGCCCTCGATAAAATAGATGTAGAGGGAATATACCTCAACTTAATAAAGGCCACATATGAAAAACCCACAGTAAACATCATACTCAATGGAGAAAAACTGAGAGCTTTCCCCCTAATGTCAGGAACAAGACAAGGATGTTCACTCTCACCACTTTTATTCAACATAGTACTGGAAATCCTAGCCACAGCAGTTAGAAAAGTAAAAGAATTAAAGGCATCCAAATTGGTAAGGAAAAAGTAATACTGTCACTTTTGCAGATGACAAGATACTCTACGTAGAAAACCCAAAAGACTCCACCAAAAACAACGTCTAGAACTGATGAATGAATTCATTAAAGTTCATTAATGAATTCATTAAAGTATACAAAATCAACATAAAGAAATCTGTTGCATTTCTATACAGCAATAATGAAGCAGAAGAAAGAGAAATTAAGGAACCTGTTCCTTTTACAATTGCACCAAAAATAATAAGATACATAGGAATAAACCTAAGCAAAGTAGTAAAAGACCTATACTCTGAAAAGTATAAAACACTGATGAAAGAAATTGAAGATGACACAAAGAAATAGAAAGGCATTCCATGCTCACGGATTGGAAGAACAAATCTTGTTAAATGTCTATACTACCCAAAGTAATCTACAGATTTAATGCAATACCAACAGCATTTTACAGAGCTAGAACAAAATTCCTAAAATTTATACAGAACCACAAAAGACCTGGAATAGCCAAAGCAATTCTGAAAAAGAAAATCAAAGCTGGAGGTATCACAATTCTAGATTTCAAGTTATATTACAAGGCGGTAGTACCCAAAACAGTATGGTACTGGCACAAAATCAGATACATAGATCAACGGAACAGAATAGAAAACCCAGAAATAAACCTACAAGTATATGGTCAATCAATTTTTGACAAAGAAGTAGAGAATATCAAATGATAGGCACCTGAGTGGCTTAGTTGGTTAAATGTCTGACTTCGGCTCAGGTCAAGATCTTCCAGTTCATGGGTTCAAGCCCCACATCAGGCTCTGTGCTAACAGCTCAGGGCCTGGAGCCTGCTTTGGATTCTATGCTTTCTTCTCTCTGCCCCGCCCCCATCTCAAAAATAAATAAACATTAAAAAAAAAAGAAGGAAAGAATATCAAATGAGAAAAAGACAGTCTCTTCAACAAATAGTGTTGGGAAAACTGGTCAGCTACATGTAAAAGAATGAAACTGGACAACTTTCTTACTTCATGCAGAAAAAGAAACAATTCATTAAAAGACCTAAACGTGAGACCTGTAATCATAGAAGTCCTAGAAGAGAGCACAAATAGTAATCTCTCTGACATCAGCTATAGCAACCTTTTTTTAAATATATCTCCTGCATCAAGGGAAATAAAAGCAAAAATACACAATTGAGCGACATCAAAATAAAAAGCTTCTGCACAGTGAAGGAACAATCAACAAAACTAAAAGAGAACTTATGGAATGGGAGAAGATATTTGCAAATGACTTATCTGATAAAGGGTTAGTATCCAAAATATATAAATAACTTCTAACTCAACACCCAAGAATATGAATAATTCAATTCAAAAGTGGGCAGAAGACATGAGCAGACATTTCTCCAAAGAAGATATCCAGATGGCCAATAGACACATGAAAAGATGCTCAACATCACTCATCATCAGGGAAATGCAAATCAAAACTACAATGAGATATTACCTCACACATGTCAAAATAGCTAAAATCAAAAACACAAGAAACAAGTATTGGCGAGAATGTGGAGAAAAAGAAACTTACTTGCACAGTTGGTGTAAATGCAAAAGTTTTTAAACTTTTTTAAACTTTAAACTTTTTAAACTTTAAAAACATTTTAACTTTTTTAACTTTAAAAAAGTTAAAAACAGCACTATCCTACAATCCAGCATTGCACTATTAGGTATTTACCCAAGGGATACAGGGATTTGAATATTGATTCAAAGGGACACATGCTGGTGTTTATAGAAGTATTATCTACAATAGCCAAATTACAGAAACAATCCAAGTGTCCACTGACTGATGAAAGGATAAGATGTGTGTGTGTGTGTGTGTGTGTGTGTGTGTATTACTCAGCCATATTGTGATGCCAAATATATGGCTGAATATTACTCAGCCATAAAAAGAATGAAATCTTGCCATTTGCAACAACATGTATGCAGCTAGAGAGGGCAATGCTAAGCGAAATAAGTCAAAGAAACAAAAATACCATATGATTTCATTCACGGTGGAATTTAAGAAACAAAACAAATGAACATAGAGTGAAAAAATATAGGAAAACCAAGAAGGAGACTCTTAATATCCTGAGGGTTGCTGGAGGGGAGGTGAAAGGGGGGATGGGTAAAATAAGTGAATGGGTGATGGGTAGTAAGGAGGGCACTTGTTGTGATGAGTACTGGGTGTTTCATGTAAGTGATTAATCACTAAATTCTACATCTGAGACTAATAGTATGCTGTATGCTAAGTGGAATTTAAAGAAAAACTTGGAAGAAAAAAATACAATAAACAGATTATGGAAGTAGCCCAAGTGCCTACTGATAGATACATAGATAAAAAGATAAAAAGGATGTGGTATATATATAGTGGAATATTATTCACCCATAAAAAATGAAATCCTCCCATTTGCAATGACATGGATGGAACTAGACAGTGTAATGCACAGCAAAATAAGTCAGTCAGAGAAAGACAAGTACCATATGATTCCACTCATATGTGGAATTTAAGAAACATAACGAATGAACAGGGGGGGAGAAAGAGACAAAACAAGAAACAGAGAGCAAACCGTTGGTTACCAGAGGGGAGGGGAGGCAGGATGGGTGAAATAGTAAAGGAGATGAAGGAGGGCACTTGTGCTGAACACTGAATGATATATGGAATTGTCAATACACTATATTGTACACCTGAAACTAATATAACACTGTATGTTAACTATACTGGAATTAGAATAGAATAGAATAGAATAGAATAGAATAGAATAGAATAGAATAGAATGAAATAAATAAAATAATAAAATAAAATAAAATAAAATAAAATAGGGGCGACTGGGTGGCTCAGTTAGTTAAATGTCCAACTTACGGCTCAGGTCATGATCTCACACCTCATGAGTTTGAGCCCCGCAAACGGCTCTGTGCTGATACCTCAGAGCCTGGAGCCTGCTTTGGATTCTGTGTCTCCCTCTCTCTGTGCCCCTCCCCCACTCATGCTCTGTCTCTCTTAAAAATAAATAAACATTAAAAAATTTTAATAAAATAAAATAGAAAAATTATATAATATGCACAGTCTAAGATTAAACCTTCTATGTTTAACTCTTGAAAAAATAAACATATTTGGGAACCAAGGCCATGAGTGCATGGAAAAGAGAAGAGTGTTAAAAGTGGAAGAAAGCCTTGGGACACCACATTTCAAAACTGCAAACAGGAAGAAGAATCCACAAAGGACAAAGTAGAATAGCAAGAAAAGAGACAGAGTGTGCTGCTATAGAAATTAAGAGAAGAAAAATTCCTTGAGGTGAGTAGTATTTGAGCACACTCAGTGGATAGTGAGTTAAAAAAAAAAAAAAAAAAAAAGGACACGATTTGGTTATTTTCTTTGGATTTAGCTCTTCGACTATTATTATGCCCTACAGAAGGTATTATTAAATGAATTTTGTTAAGAGTCCTATTTTCATGCAATTGGGCATGATGAAAATAAAGGAAGCAGAGAAAATGAATGAAGAATGTTTTTAATATAATAAAAATAATTTGGAATAAGTATAGAGAGCAAACATCAGCAACCATGAGGATCTGGAAGAGGGTATCAATGTCAGGTCTATCAGGCAAGGAGTATTTTACTATGCTGTAGAAACAGAAAATAACAATGTAAGCAAAGCCCATAAAATAATACACCAAAAATAATATACCAAAAACAGGTGGATAAACTTTTTATTATGATAAGAGTTGGGTAGTTGTTCCAGAATCAAAAGCATAAACATTTGATTAACATGAATTAAAAGGTTGAACCCCAGATATCATGTTATGAAATTATAGAAAAAATGACAGTGAAGAATTAGATGATGATTTACTGCTTTTCAATGAACTGCTCCATACTCTTTCCATGTAACTCCAAACATCATGGCTCCATATTAGATTTCAGAAAATATAATGTACCAATTAAAGTCAGTAGATCAAATTTTAATTACTTAGAATCTAATTTTATATACAGTTAGAAAATAATTCTGGAGAGACATGTAGTCTGGAGTTCTACATATTGTTTTTATATGAAAATTATGTCTACTGGTCAAGGAAAAAGGAAGAAACTATTTCTTCCTGTGTGTTTACAATAGCCAGTGACAAGCTAATTAGTCACGAAATACTACAAATTCTATCTTCCTTTTACCTCGTATGTCTCTGTCTTCATCTCCATTTCTGCTGTCACTATCTTATTTCTGAGTGGACTTACTTATGTCCTTGGCCCCAGACTTTCCCTCCTACAGTCCATTCTCCATGTAACGGATACATTGATTTTTCCAAAAAATTATTTCAAAATGTCTCTTCCACTTCAAAATGACTAAAATTAAGAAATTGTCCTCCCTTTCTCCTAAGTGTCTAATAAAATTACAGCAAATGAAGACACTGGTGGAAAAACAGAAGAAGCAAAAGGCAGCCCTGTGTACACATGAACAGTCAACAATGGAGGGAAGCTCTTACTTATCCCATGGAGGTACCTGGCTCAAAGAGCAGTGTCATGCAAAGTGGGAATAGAAACCCTTTAAAAACAGAGTTAATTGAAAGTCCGTATACTGAAATATTATACTAATCAGGTGTCCCACACTCACTTACTTTCAATCCATCCCTTTCCCTCATGCTCATTGAGCATTGCAGCCCAGTAATATACTCCCAAGCATCCAAAAATAGCACTCAGAGAATCATAATTAACTGCATGAGCATATGGCTTCCAATGTTACAGAATGGCTTCCAGGGCCACAGAATAAACCTTTCCTCATTTTAGCATTCAAAGAGCAGTTTCCTTTTCTGCTCACCCTAAAGGTGACAAGAATTATTTCAGATCTGAGCTACCAATCCTAGCCAGGTGGGAGAAAGCTGGCAGAGAAACAGGCATAAAAAAAGCAGAGGAAAATGACAACAGTCAGCAGTCTTCTATTCTTAAATATGAATAAACTAAGACTACCAGATATATGGCAAGACAGAAGACTAAGATAAATAAAAACTGCTGAACAAAGAAGAAACAAATACATGAGAGTATATAAATAAATATAAAGAGAATTCTAGAATAAAACACCAGTGTATACTGAGGAATTGGAAAAATTAATACATCCACTAAAGAATAGCAGGTCATGAAAACAAATAAATGTTAAGAATTCTCAGAAAGTAACATTACTACATTCCTAGAATCTCTGTGATTTAGTATCATAAGCTAAAAAAAAATCTGAATTTTCTATTTGAACTAAGAGTTTTATTTCCTTCCCAGGAAATATTTACTACAAGTATTAATTAAGAGCATAGTTTTTTTTGTTGTTGTTTTGTTTTTTTTTTTTTAATTTTTTTTTTTCAACGTTTATTTATTTTTGGGACAGAGAGAGACAGAGCATGAACGGGGGAGGGGCAGAGAGAAAGGGAGACACAGAATCGGAAACAGGCTCCAGGCTCTGAGCCATCAGCCCAGAGCCTGACGCGGGGCTCGAACTCACGGACCGGGAGATCGTGACCTGGCTGAGGTCGGACGCCCAACCGACTGCGCCACCCAGGCGCCCCAAGAGCATAGTTTTAATTTTAGCCAATTTTAAATGTTAAGTCTTTTAACTCTTAGATGAAAGTAAATAACAGCAATAATATATCATTAATCAAAAGGAGAAAAGGTAAGAAAAGGCATATATTACTTGCTGAACATTTTGTTTACATGTGCTTAATAAGTGTACCACCGGCTCTGCACTTTGGCACAAGACTTTGGAGCCACATTTGTGTATTTAAAAAAGAAAATAAAGGCTTAATTATTTTTCTATATTATTTCATAATACTAGAAAAGAAGAAAATTATAAATATATTGTTATATGAATGATACCTATAAATAATTGGCAACCCACTAGCTCCTTTCTTAGATTTTAATATTGTTATTTCCAGAAAAATGCAAAATTCTAACAAATAAGTATATTATAAATTTTATTAACCTATAGAAAATTAGTTCTCATTTTACCTACTTTTATTTATTTTTAATTTTTTTAAACATTTATTTATTTTTGAGACAGAGAAAGACAGAGTATGAATGGAGGAGGTCCGAGTGAGAGGGAGACACAGAATCTGAAACAGGCTCCAGGCTCTGAGCTGTCAGCACAGAGCCCGACGCAGGGCTCGAACTCACGGACAGCAAGATCATGACCTGAGCCGAAGTCAGACGCTTAACCGAATGAGCCACCCAGGCGCCCCTTTATCTATTTTAAATAACCATTATGAATGAACTATGCAATTATCACATGAGTCAAATGTGTAAAAACATTATTATATTGCCTTATAATTAACATGCATTTTTACAAAAATGAATACCAGGAATAAAGTACAATGGATAAAAATTGTGCATTGAATAATTATTAAAAAGATATGGCAATTGACTCTCACATTCTATACTACAAATATTCTAATAAAATAGGTCCACTATATACACTTATGAATGCAGAAAGCATTTGCATACGTGCATCACTCACTGATTTATGCCTGGTTGTAGCTTCTAGAGGATGCCAAAATGTAAATCCCTTTGCAGGATGTAATATTTCAATTTCTCAAACAGCAAATTGGACAGTAGTGAGGGCAGGCAAGGCATCAAGAATCACCACACTGGTAACAGCCTTTGATTCCTGCACTTGATATATTTGTAGACAATTACAAACGAAAACAAACCTACGCATCTATTAGCTTCACAAGGGAGGAAGGCAGTGAAATCCCACTGTTAAAACATTATTATGAAAATTTTCAAATTTAATTTTAGAGCACAAAGAATTAAAATATCTAGATTTTACATAATCTTAGGATCATGTCCTTTATTCAAGTTTAGCTATACTTGAAGCACTTCTATTTCCCTACGTTTATTTATACGCTTCCCTCATCGTGGCATGTTTTTACATTTTTCTGTCTGTCCAAATGCTCTTCATTTTTAATGCCAAAACTGTTTCTGCCTAAAATACTTCTCTAATTTTTGTTCAGTTGGTATTACTTTCTCCATTCTCTTCATGTCAAGATAAAATGGTGATACTATGCAAATTAGCACATTTTACTGTACATATTAGGGATTTGTCTTCTGTTTATGATTCATATTACTTACTAGACTATAAGCTCCTTCATGGCAGGCTCTGCCTTTAAGCTATTTTTTGCAATGTGTCATCACACATAATTAATTTCAATAGATATGTATTTTCTTATTGTGGAATAAATAAAAATTTTAAGCAGATACATGTAACATGTCAAATTTGACTAAAAATTATCTTCAAGAATTCAAAGTGGATCTTTAAGAATTCAAAATTCAACATTTCGTATAAAAGAAAAATAAGGGTTTTATTTAAATATAGGCTTGAGGGGCGCCTGGGTGGCGCAGTCGGTTAAGCGTCCGACTTCAGCCAGGTCACGATCTCGCGGTCCGTGAGTTCGAGCCCCGCGTCGGGCTCTGGGCTGATGGCTCGGAGCCTGGAGCCTGTTTCCCATTCTGTGTCTCCCTCTCTCTCTGCCCCTCCCCCGTTCATGCTCTGTCTCTCTCTGTCCCAAAAATAAATAAATGTTGAAAAAAAAAATTTAAAATAAAAAAAAAAAATAAATAAATAAATAAATAAATAAATATAGGCTTGAATAACCACCAAGAAGCTGAAGTTTTATTAAGATGAGTTAATAGGGGTGCCTGAGTGGCTCAGTCGGTTGAGCATCCGACTTCAGCTCAGGTCATGATCTCATGGTTAGTGGGTTCGAGACCTACATCAGGCTCTGTGCTGGCATTGCGGAGCCAGCTTGGGATTCTCTCTCTCCCTTTCTCTCTGTCTCTCCCCCATTTGTGCTCTCTCTCAAAACAAATAAATAAACTTAAAAAAAAAAAAGATGAATTGATGGAAACATAATGTCCATAACAAAAGTGGTAGCTATAGCACTATGTGGGTCAATAATCCTCCATCCTAGGTGCTAGAAGCACTATACTAATAGATTCCAAAGTCTAAGAACACTGGCAAATTGGAGGACATCTGAAGAAGAATAATTAAAAAGATGAAGTTTGAGGGGTTATGGTTCAAGATGACTACATAGGAAGCTCCTAAACTCACTTCTGCCCACGAACATGCTGCACCTACATTATATATGGAACCATTCCCTCTGAAAGAAATCGAAAAGGTCACTGACTGACTCCTACACATGAAGTGAATGAGGAAAAAAAAACCACATTGAAACAGGTAAGAGAGGCTGAGACACAATCTCCCCATAAATCCCATTCCTAGTTCAGGGACAAAAAAACAAGAAGGAACTCCCAACTTCAACTTCTCCCTGAGGAGTGAGGATTCAGACCCCACTGGTAGCACCAAAATTTTTAATACTTCCACCTGAGAGATGGGCCTCCAAAGCATCTAGCTTTAAAAGCCAGTAGGGCTTTCATCTAGGAGACCCACAAGGCTATGGTGAACGCAGAGACAGTTGTTAAAGGGCTCATGTGACTCATCATGACTCACCCCCCCACCCCCCAGGGCACAGTGCAAAGAGCCCAGACTGAAACTTGCCCAGTCTTTCCTTGAAAAAGGACTATTAGCTTCTCATAATAGCTGGGCCTGAGGAGCAAGCTTCTATTTTAACACACATCAAGAGGCAAACTACAATAATCTCTAGAGACAGGGAGACAGTAGGCACAATCTTCAGGCTCTCCCTCTGCCTTACTCCAAGTCACCAGAATCCCAGAAAGGAGATCATGCACATGTCTGGCACCCCAGTTTTTGCCTATGCCCATATCAGACAAAATAGACTTTACAACAAAGACTGCAATAAGAGACAAAGACAGTCATTACATAATGACAAAAGAGTCAATCCAGCAAGAAGGTATAACATTTGTAAACATTCATGTATCCAACATAGAAGCAACTAAATATATAAAGTAAATGTTAACAGGCATTAAGGGAAAAATAGCAACACAATAATGGTAGAGGACTTCAATATTCCACTGTCATCAATGGATAGATCAAGACAGAAAAATCAATAAGGATATATTAGACTGAAATGTTACAGTAAATAAGATGGACTTAACAGACTTTTACAGAATATTCCATTCAAAAGCAGCAGAATAAACATTCTTCTCAAGTACAAATGGAATATTCTCCAGGATACAGCATATGTTAGACCAATAAACAACTATTAATGAATTTAAGAAGGCTGAAATCATACCAAGCATCTTTTCATACTACAGTGGTATGAAATTGAAATCAAGTATAAGAAGACAATGGAAATTTCACAAATATGTAAACATTAAATGATATGTTACTGAACAAATTGAATCAAAAAAGAAATCAAAAGAGAAATTTAAAAAAGAAATCTCAAAACAAATGAAAATACACACACAATATACCTTCTATATCCTGGAAAAAGAAAAGAAATACAACATACAAAAAATTATTGGATGCAGCAAAAGTAGTTCAAAGAGGGAATTTCATAGCAATAAATGTCTACATTGAGAAATAAGAGAGATCTCAAATAAATAACCTAACTTTACATCTCAATGAACTAGAAAAAGAATAAACTCATTCCAGTGTAGTATAAGGAAAGAAATAACAAAGATCAGTATGTAAATAAATAAAACAAACTACAAAAACAACAGAAAAGATCAGTGAAGCTAAGAGCTTTTTTTTTTGAAAAGATAAACAAAATTGACAAATCTTTAGCTTGACTCACCAAGAAACAAAGAGAGAGGTCTTAAATAAATAAAATCAGAAATGAAAGAAGAGACATTGTAACTGACATCACAGAAATACAAAGGCATCAAACTGACATCAAAGAAATATATGAGAGATGACTATGAGCAATTATTCACCCAAAACTTAAAAAACCTTGAAGAAATGGATAAATATCTAGAAACATACAACCCACCAAAATTGAATCATGGTGAAATAGAAAATCTAAATGGACTAATTACTAGAGATTGAATCAGTATTCAAAACCTCCCAACAAACAAAAGTCCAGAACAGGATGGCTTCACTGATAAATTTCACCAAACATTCAAAGAATGAATATCAGTCCTTTCAATCTCTTTAAAAACATAGAAGAAGAGGGAACTCTTCCAAACTAATTTTATGAGCCAGTATTACCATGATACCAAAACCAAACAAAGATGCCACAAGAATATAAAATTACAGGCCAATATCCCTGTTGAACATAGATACAAACATCTCCCCAAATATCAGCAAACCAAATTCAACAATACAGTTAAAGGATCATATACCATGCTTAAGTGGGACTTATTTCAGGGAAGCAAGGATGGTTCAACATCCACAAAGCAGTCAATGTGATACACCACATTAGCAAAATGAAGGATAAAAATTGTCATTATTGAAATAGATGCACAAAAAGCTGTTGACAAAATTCCACATAGATTTATAACAAAACTCACAACAAAGTGGGTATAGAGGGAACATACCACCACACAGGGCATCTGTGACAGATCTACAGTTAACATCATGTTTAATGGTGATAAACTTACAGCTTTTCCTGTAAGATCAGGAATAAGACAAGGATGCCTACTCTCTCACCCTCACCACTTTTATTCTATATAGTGTTGGAAGTCCTAGCCACAGCAATCAGGCAAGAAAAATAAATAAAAGGTATCTAAACTGGAATAGAAGAAGTAAAACTGTCACTTTTTATAAATAATATATTATATACAGACACCCTAACGATTCAATCAAGAAACCATTAGAACTCACAAACAAATTCAGTAAATTCAGGGGATACAAAATCAATATACAAAAATATGTTGCATTTCTATATAGTAATAAGAAACCATCAGAAAAAAGAAAAAAAAATTTTAGAAAGAAAAGTTAAGAAAACAATCCCATTGACATATGCACCAAAAAGAATAAAATACCTAGGAAAAAATACAACCATGGGAGAGAAAAACCCATATATTGAAAACTATAAGATATTAATGAAAGAAATTGAGACACAAATAAATGGAAAGATATTCCATGCTCATGGATAGAAAGAATCAATATTGCTAAAATGTCCATACTACCCAAAGCAATCTATAAATCCAGTGCAACCCCTTTTGAAATTCCGATGGTAGTTATCACCAAAAGAGAAAAACAATTCCAAAATTTTTATGGAACCAGAAATGACCTCGAATAGCAATTCTGAGAAAAAATCAAAACTGGAGGCATCACGCTTCCTGCCTTCAAACTGTAATACAAAGCTACAGTTATTAAAACAGTATGACACTGGCATAAAAACAAACGCATAGATTAATAAAACAGAATAGACAGCCCAGAAATAAAGTCACACATATAAAGCCAATTAATTTGTGACAAAAGAGTCAAGAATGTACAATGGGGAAAGAGCAATCTCTTCAATAAATGGTGTTGAGAAAACTGGACAGTCATATACACAAGAATAAAATTCAACCACTATCTTAACCATAAACAAAAATGAATTCAAAATGGATTAATGAGTTGAATGTAAAACATAAAAACATAAACCTTTAGAAAAAAAACATAAGGGGTAAATACCTTGGGCTAGGTCTTTGTAATGATTTTTGAATCTGACACCAAAAGCAAAAGCAACAACAGCAAAAATAAATAAGTGGGACTGCACCAAATTAAAAAGCTCCTACACAAAAAGGAAACCATCAACAAAATGAAAGACAGCCTACTGAATGGAAGAAAATCTTTGCATATCATATATCTGATAAGGGGTTAATATCCAAAAATATAAAAAACTCATATAACTCATTAACAAACTATCTGATTAAAAAGTGGGCAGAGTCTGACTAGACATTTTTCCAAAGACATATAGATGGCCCCCAGGTAGATGAAAAGTACTTAACATCACTTATCAAGGAAATGCAAATCAAACCACAATGAAATGTCACCTCACATCTGTAGGGTGGCATTTATAAAAAAGACAAGAAATAACAAGTGTTGACAAGGACGTAGACAAAAAGGAACCCTCATACACTCTTAATGGGGATGAAATTGGTGCAGCCATTATGGATAACAGTATAGTAAAAAAAGTTTAAAAATTGAACTACCATATAATATAGAAATTCTAATTTGAGTTTTTATCTGAAGAAAACTAAAACGGTATCTTAAAAAGATATATGCACACCCATTATTTGCAATAACCAAGAAATGGAAACAACCCAGGTCTCTACTGATGGAATGAATGGATAAAGAAATTGTGGTATATATATGCACAACAGAATATTATTCAGTCATAAAAAGCATGAAATCTTGCCACGTGGACAGAGACCTGAATGGGATTATGCTAAGTGAAATAAGTAAGACATAGGAAGACGAATACTATGTATCTTATGTGGAATCTAAAACAAACAAAAAACCAAGCTCAGAGATATAGAAAACAGATTGCTGGTTGCCAGAGTCAGGTGGTAGTGGTAGAGGGAAAAATAGGTGAAAGGAGCAAAAAGAAAAAAGAAAGAAATTTTTTTTAATGTTTTTATTTATTTTTGAGACAGAGAGAGACAGAGCATGACCAGGGAAGGGGCAGAGAGAGAGGGAGACACAGAATCGGAAGCAGGCTCCAGGCTCTGAGCCATCAGCACAGAGCCCGATACGGGGCTTGAACTCACAGACTGTGAGATCATGACCTGAGCCAAAGTCGGACACTCAACCGACTGAGCCACCCAGGTGCCCCAAGAAAGAAATTTTTTAAGAGAAAAAATAACAGTGCTACCAGTTGCTTGGTAAGTAAGAAACTTGACTGGAATGGAACTTTATTGTTTGTTGAATGGATGTGCTGACTCCTTTGTAATGTATGTAGAGAGTATTAAATACATATGTAAGAGATGATTCTAAAGAGTGTTTCATGCTCGGCACTTGAGAACAGTGTTATATCAGTGAACAGACGTGCCTCCCATTGTATATATTTCTAAATGTGCTTCTTACTTGCCATACTTAGAAAAGTGATTTTTCAGTGAGTGGATGTGCTGATGACTGTGTAAAGCATATAGACAAGTGTTTAAAGACATTTAATTAACATATTTCTAAGAATGTTATTGGCTACACTAGTTACTAGCTAAGAATAATGTTATTGTAGTGAATGGAATGATTTAGTCTGTATTTTGTGTAGACAAATGTTTAAACGTGGTCAGAGGACCTGGATATACATTTTTCAAAAGAAGATATATATATGGCCAACTGGTACATAAAAAATTGTTCAATATCACTAATGACAAGGGAAATGCAAATCGAAACCACCATGAGATATTACTTCACCATGAGATATTACTTCACTACCATGAGATATTCATTGTTAGAATGGCTATTTAAAAAAAAGACAGGGGCGCCTGGGTGGCGCAATCGGTTAAGCGTCCGACTTCAGCCAGGTCACGATCTCGCGGTCCGTGAGTTCGAGCCCCGCGTCGGGCTCTGGGCTGATGGCTCAGGGCCTGGAGCCTGTTTCCGATTCTGTGTCTCCCTCTCTCTCTCTGCCCCTCCCCTGTTCATGCTCTGTCTCTCTCTGTCCCAAAAATAAATAAACGTTGAAAAAATAAATCAATAAATAAATAAATAAAATAAAAAATAAAAAATAAAAAAAGACAAATTAAAATGAGTGCTGGTGAGGATGTGAAGAGGAACCCTAAATTGGTAGAGCCACTAATGAAAATAATATAAAGGTTCCTCAAAATATTAAAAATATAACTACCATCTGATCCAGCAATTCCTCTCCTGAGTATATATGCAAAGGAAATGAAATCAAAATCTCCACTCACATATTTCCTGCAGCAGTATTTACATGCCAAGACATGGAACCTGCCAAAGTGTCTATTGAAGGACGAATGGATAAAGAAAATGCAACACACACACACACACACACACACACACACACACACACACAGAGGAATATTATTCTGCTCTGAAAAGATGGCAATTCTCCAAGTACATCTATCCTGCGTGGTGATGTCCTCATCATTCTTCAGCTGTGACTTCACTGATCAGTCATGTCTCCTTATTTCCCTAAGTTTGTCTAATCTGATCTCAGAAAATAATGGGAAAAAATGAAAGAGGAACAGAGAGGTTAAGTAACCTTGATAATGCCACACTACGGAGCCAGGCAGCCTGGCTCAAGAATGAGAGCTCTTAACTGCCCCAATATATAGGTGTCTGTTAGATTATTCTCTGTACTTTTTCTAAAATAGTTTATGATTTTTTAAGGGTCTGAAGTAAATATGGCAAAATATTAAAAAAGATCATCAAAATATTAATTGCTCACAAATGTCAAATCTTAATATACCTGTAACTAATTAATCCTGACTAAATACATTATATGATTCACAGTTCATAATGTTCATATATATACACATACATAATATGCAGTATAACATAAAAAGAATAGAATTCAGAAAAGAATCAAAGATTCCAGATCCAGGTAATATGGATTAAGTACAACGCATCCCGTCTTTCCCATTTAATATCACTATTAAAACCTGCACTGAATGTACATCAGCTATTTAAGGCCGTTGAAAATCTAACAATAGAAGCCGGATTAAATGAAGACCCCACAGAGCTTTTGATTATGTGGGTTTTATCTAGTGACATCTACCCGAATTAGAGATTAAAACAGAAACTGTTAAAAACAAAAAGCACAAGTTCACATTCTATTAGCTCTCAGAGTGGTGATATTATCACCATTATCACAACTCTTTGGAAATTTCCACTGTACTCTCACGTGAGAGAGTGGAAAAGACAAATAACATCTAAGTGATACAGGAAATATTTTTGACCGCATTTTTAGAACTGGTGCCCATATGCAACAGATAAAAAATAAATATTGTTTTGAAACACACATGAAATATTTATCAAACTGTAACAAAAAGAATCTGGACAAATATTTTAAAAACTAATTTCAGGGGCACCTAGGAGACTCAGTTGGTAAAGCGTCTGACTTTGGCTCAGGTCACCATCTCATCCCTCGGCCCTGCGTCGGGATCTGTGCTGATAGCTCAGAGCCTGGATCTTGCTTCAGATCCTGTGTCTCCCTCTCTCTCTCTCTCTCTCTCTTTCTCTCTCTCTCTCTATGCCTCCCCAGCTCATGCCCTCTCTCTGTCAAAAATAAATAAAGATTAAAAAAATTAAAAACTAATTTCATACTGAATAAAAGGCAAAAAGAGGGAGGGCAATACTTTAACAAAAAGTTAGAAAAAATGTTTAGAATTTAAAAAGACATTTCTAAGTAACACAGTCACCTGTCTTTTGATGTCTTTTTGCTAGCTCTGTTGCCAGCATTAGTTCCTTAAGGCTCTTCATTCACATAGGATCATGGCCGTTAGGAAGGATATCAAATTCATGTTCTGCCACTACTTTTTTAGACATGGGCTTACATTGCCATTGAGAAGGAATTCATTTTAATAAGTTAGCTATTTATATTTAAGAGACTACATCAAGCTCTCCAAATTTTTGCACCAAATTTTAGTACTAGCAAGGCTATATCTGGAATGGCAAAGCTGACCAATACCAGTACTCAAAAATCTTTGAACAGTCTCAACTCTTCCAGTGTTCCAAAGAGAATGACTCTCCATTAAATCTCGTGTTACCCAAGGAATACTCTGAATAAGGTAAATGATTCAGCATTCATCAAGGAACGTCTATGAGAAGGTGTCACATATTATACCTATTAGACATATTAGACTTATGATGACCTATCTAAATATTTTTGAAATCTGTAGGAAAAAAATATTATGTAGATTACTTGTGATTTTACAAGGTTGTGATAATTTCTGACATTTAAAAGACTTTCAGTAAAAATAATTTTCCTTACTTGGCTTTAAGAATGTCAGGCTAGAGGGTGCCTGAGTGGTTCGGTAGTTGAGCATTCGACTTTGGCTCGGGTCCTACTCATGGTTGGTGAGTTTGAGCTCCACATCAGGCTCACTGCTGTCAGGGCATAGCCTGCTTCGGATCCTCTGCCTCCTCTCTCTCTGCCCCTCCTCCACTCCTTCTCTCTCTCTCTCTCTCAAAAATAAATAAACATTAAAAAATAAATTGGGGCACCTTGGTGGCTTAGTCAGTTAAGCGTCCAACTTCGGCTCAGCTCATGATCTCTCAGTTCGTGAGTTCAAGCCCCGTGTCAGGCTGACAGTTCAGAGTCTGGAGCCCTCTCTCTCTGCCCCTCTCCTGATGGTGCTCTGTCTCTGTCTCTGTCTCTCTCTCTCTCAAAAATAAGCAAACATTAAAAACAATTTAATAAATTTAAAAAAAGAATGTCAGGGTCTAGGAATATGATTTTTTCAAAGAAATTTTTACTTCAATAGAAAAGCATATAAACTGTGGTTGTAGAATTTTAGAACATATAAACAAATATGGGCTTAAACTCAAGAACTGAAGACTACTCAAAGTTGGAAGCTTAACTGACTGAGCCACCTAGGCACCCCAAGGAGTCTTCATAGAAGTAGTAGTTTAACTGCTGCCCTTTCACAAATCTAAAAATTTGGATCATTGACTCTCTCACTCTCCAGTTAGCTGTGCCAGGCATTGGAGTCTGAGACGGTCCTTTTAAAGTGGAAATAGATGCATGTTTCCCTTATACTCAGAGGAAATATCTATGGGAATATGCAGGACAGAGTGAAGGCATTTGCAGAGTGACAGGTCTCTAAAAATCCTATTGAGCCAGCCAGATGTTGGAGAGAGGGTCTATGGCTGTTTCCATGTCTAATAACGCTGAACCTGGTAAATGGCTGATAAAGGCTCATACTAGAGACACTTATCTGTCCTAGAAAATGGGAGAATTTCAATCAATTGGTGGTTACTCAGGATGAGGCAGTGTGTGACTGAGTTTGTGTTCCTTGGTGGCTTTGTTTGGCTATGATTTCAAAGAGCAGAACCGACATAGAAGTTAGTTTTTTCCACTTTAAACTGCTGCCTACAGAAAGAGGTTAGTACTCTCTGAACTAGGGAGCCTAGTCAGTGAGTCCAAACCTGGTCGCAAAGGTTACTTCTGTTCTTAATGAACAAGGCAAACCTGTGGTCCTCTCCTAACAGGATATCCAAAATTACCTTTCTTTTTCATTTCCTTTCTTTCTTCTTCTCTCAGACTCTCTCTATTGTACATACATTGAGCTTGCTAATTACTCTTTTTCATTAGGATGCAAGAAAGCTAGAAGAGTTTTGCAATATGCAGATGGTCACAAAATTAACAAAGGATCAAGGAAATTGAAGAGCCTAAGAAAACTAAATGTGGGGGGCACCTGAAAGAAAAAAAAATTGCAGCTTTCTACTCATTTACCATCCAGTGAGGCAAAGCAATCAGCAAGGCGTGCTGCTGAAATCTGTTCTTCTACTTTCTCTGGCATCTGGGTAAGGGGGCTGTCTAAAAATCAACAAAACCTGGAGACGGCCTCAGACAAGAGACAAAAACAAACAAAAGGAAAAGCAAAACTTGGAAAAAAAAACAGATACACTGCTGAAAAAAATAGCAAAACAAAACAAAACCCAAACCCCATAATTAATATCCTCTCAGACGTGAAAAAACAATGTACAGAAGGAAGGATAGGAAATTATAAGGCAGGACATGCTTGGGGCGGAGGGGAGGGTGTTTAACAATAGGAAAAGTTTTCACAAGGGAAAAGTTTTCAATGAAGTTAGGGTATAAAAGATAAATTGAGAAAATCTAAGAAATTTTACAAGCAAAAAATGGGAAAGACAATAGGGAAAAAGAGGAAGGAGAGGATGGAGGGAAAGGAAGAAGAATGCAAATGAGAAAAAGGTGAAATTGAACACCCTCTTAGCAGAGGAACGCTGGTTGACCTTGGCCATTTGAAAGAGCAGTAATATTTGCACCTGGTATCAGACTCACAGAAAAAGCAGGCTGCTCTGGTCCAGAGGAAGCTAACCTGGGTGTTTGTTTTTTTCATTTCCCAAGAATGGAGGAAGGGTAGAGGGCAGAGGATAACTGAAGCTTGTTTCCTGAATTTATGTGTTCTGTTTCACATTTCACGAGTACTCTTTTTTTAAGTAAAATGATCCAGCTCTTCTGCAAAGGAAAATTCCAGACGTGTGTGAGAGAGCCTTCTAAGTATTACTGGCAAAGAATGGCTCAGCTCTAATTATAAATGGAGATAATGCTCTTATTTTCAGAGATCTCTCCGTATCCCAAATGCTCCGAGCCAAATCTATGGTTATTGCAGCCTCACACTTCTCTGAAGAATGGATTCTGAATTTTCACTCCAATCAAAAATAGGTCTTTCCACAACACATCATACTGAGACCTACTGCTGTCATTTGGAGCTAAAGCAGCCCTATATTTCTTATTATCTATGAGCCCAAGGATAAGTACCAAATAAACAAGCAGCTTTTTCCCAAATCTCAAAGCTTGAACTATTTTTATAGGCACAACCGATGGTAAAGTTTAACTTGATTTATCCTTGAGAGGCTGTCCCCCTGGAGAGGAAGTTAGCTTTGCAGAACCCCTGGTAGAGTGCCAAGAGGAAATCAGGACTGGTCCACAAGCTGAAACAGCTATAACTGCAAGGTTTGGACTCCAGGAATAACTGGTGCTCCCTCAACCAGTTACTGTGAGTAAGGAAGAGGGCTGACACCCAAGGTGAAGCCCATAGCTCACTGCTATCATCAGCAGTAGATTATATTCAGGAATTAAAATCAAAAGTATAACTCATCTGGCATGGGGCCCAAGCAATCAAGATAGGTGCTGGAGTGGATATAATTCTAAGGATTTTCCCCCAGTTTGCCATTTTCTGGTTACTTGATCAAACACCAGTCTAGCTCCTGCTGTGAAAGTTACTAAATTTACTGATCAGCTGACCTTAGATGGGGCTAGTCTGGATTGTCTGGGTGGGTCCAATGGAATCACAGGAGGACTAAAAAGCAGAAGGGGCGATAGACAGGAAAGGTGCAGCAAAGACGGAGATCAGACAGATTCCGGGCATAAGGAGAATTCAAAGGACAGTCACTGGCTCTGAGGTATGGGGACCCTTGAGGAGCTTCGAGCAGGCCACCAGCTGACAACCAACAAGGAAACTGAGGTCTCAGTCTACAACCACAGTGGATTCTGCCAACAACTTGAATGAATTGAAAGGTGGGTTATTTCCAGAGCTTCCAGTTAAAAGCCCAAGGGGCAGAGATGATGATTCAACCTTGTGAGACTCAGATCAGAGAACCAAGACAAGCCAACCCAGACTGCTGACCTGCAGAACCGTGAGATGACAAAGTGAAGTTATTTTAGGCTGATAAATGTGTGGTCATTTGTTAACAGCAGCAATACAAATCCACCGTAAACACCCAACTTATCAGTACACCTTGCGTGCAGCCAAGCAACTGCTAACTACCAGACCTGGCCATGCCATGTAATGTTTTACCTGAACCAGCTAGCGGCCGAAATACAGCAAGTTGGGTGCTACGTATCGGCTCCTACGTTGTATCTACAATTACATAACACAAAACTAAATGCCTGAATATTTTTTCTCTATGCAGAATAATCGCGTTTTGTACAAGTATTTATTACCAAGGAAAAATAGCACTGATATCTAATAATTTTATGTTTAGGATTATAACCCACTCAAAGCATTCTAGGGGTGCTGGGTGACTCTGCCAATTAAGCATCTGACTCTGGCGCAGGTCACGATCTCAGTTTGTGAATTGGAGCCCCATATTGTACTTTGCAATGACAGTGTGGAGCCTGCTTGGAATTTTCTCTTTCTCTCTCTCTGCCCCTCTCCCACTTGGTCTCTCTCTCTCTCTCAAAATATATACATAAACAAAAAAAAAATTGTAGAGGCTCACATATTTGATGGAAGAGATTGTTCACAGTATTATATATATTAATAAATAAATTATGGCACAATTACTACATGAAATATTATGCAGTCTTTCCGTGGGTTTTTGAAGGAAAGGATTACTATATATTAAACGAAAGGAGGATACTAAATTGTATCCACTGAGTCTAATTTTATTATAAACACAAAATACTTGCACATTGTAAAGAAGACTGGAATACATTGTGTTATAGAGGTCATTAATAGGTGGTAGAGTTAGTAATTCTTACATGTTTTTATTTATATATTTTATAAAATGTCTACATATTTTTTAGAATTTGATATTTTAAAGCAAATATTACTCTGTAGAATTAGTTTGCTATGTACACATATGCCATTAATTCTATATATTACTTTGACAAATTAACTTCTTAGCACTTTGGTTTCCTGATTTCCCAAAATAAATTGACCCAAAGGGCCTAACATCTCTTTGAATATAAAAATTCTAAGAATATCTAAATACAGAAGCGTCAAGAAAACCCTCGGTTTATAATATATCTCCCTAGAGTCATCAGTTAGATTTGGCACTTTGTTATTTTTCTTTCTTTTTTTTTTTTTAAGTTTATTTACTTATTTTGAAAGAGGGGGAGAGAGAGCAAGGGAGGGGAAGAGACAGAGGGAAAGAGAATCCCAAGCAGGCTCCGGACTGCTGTCAGTGCAGAGACCTATGTGGGGCTGGAAATTGCAGTTCCTATCTCACAAACCCTGAGATTGTGACCTGAGCCAAAATCAAGAGTCAGATGCCTAACCTCCTGAGCCACTGACACACCCCTCACGTTGCTTTTTTCTCCTTCATGTCACTGTTGCTTTCATCCCTCATGAGCATTTTCTGGACACTAAGTATGCTATGTCTTAAATCAAAACAAATGTTTCTGTTTTCCATCCTACTACCACATGAGTTTTGAAGACAGTTAAGATAATAAAAACACGGGGGCACCTGAGTGGCTCAGTCGGTTAAGCGTCCGACTTCAGCCCGGGTCACGATCTCGCGGTCCGTGAGTTCGAGCCCCGCGTCGGGCTCTGGGCTGATGGCTCAGAGCCTGGAGCCTGCTTCCGGTTCTGTGTCTCCCTCTCTCTCTGCCCCTCCCCCGTTCATGCTCTGTCTCTCTCTGTCTCAAAAATAAATAAACGTTAAAAAAAAATTAAAAAAAAATAATAAAAACATGAACACAAAGCATTGGGAAATTGCTACCTTAGTTTATCTTTAGATTATTTTAAGTAATATTTTTTTTAATTTTTATTTTTAATTTTTTAAATTTACATCCAAATTAGTTAGCATATAGTGTAACTTAGTGCCCCTTACCCATTTAACCCACCCTCCCTCCCCCAACCCCTCCAGTAATCCTCAGCTTGTTCTCCATATTTATGAGTCTCTTCTGTTTTGTCCCCCTCCCTGTTTTTATATTATTTTTGTTTCCCTTCCCTTATGTTCATCTGTTTTGTCTCTTAAAGTCCTCAGTTGAGTGAAGTCATGTGATATTTGTCTTTCTCTGACTGACTAATTTCACTTAGCATAATACCTTCCAGTTCCATCTATGTAGTTGCAAATGGCAAGATTTCATTCTTTTTGATTGCTGAGTAATACTCCATTGTGTATATATACCACTTCTTCTTTATCCATTCATCCATCCATGGACATTTGGGCTCTTTCCACACTTTGGCTGTTGTTCATAGTGCCGCTATAAACATGGGGGTGCATGTGTCCCTTTGAAACAGCACACCTGTATCCCATGGATAAATGCCTAGTAGTGCAATTGCTGGGTTGTAGAGTAGTTCTAGTTTTAGTTTTTTGAGGAACCTCCATACTGTTTTTCAGAGTGGCTGCACCAGCTTGCATTGCCACCAACAATGCAAAAGAGATCCTCTTTCTCCGCATCCTCGCCAACATCTGTTGTTGCCTGAGTTGTTAATGTTAGCCATTCTGATAGGTGTAAGGTGGTATCTTACTGTGGTTTTGATTTGTATTTCCCTGATGATGAGTGATGTTGAGTATTTTTTCATGCGTTGGTTGGCCATCTGGATGTCTTCCTTGGAGAAGTGTCTATTCATGTCTTTTGCCCATTTCTTCACTGGATTATTTTTTGAGTGTTGAGTTGGTAAGTTCTTTGTAGATTTTGGATACTAAACCTTTATCTGATATGTCATTTGCAAATATCTTCTCCCATTCTGTCGGTTGCCTTTTAGTTTGGCTGATTGTTTCCTTCGCTGTGCAGAAGGTTTTATTTTGATGAGGTCCCAGCAGTTCATTTTTGCTTTTGTTTGCCTTGTCTCCAGAGACATGTTGAGTAAGAAGTTGCTGCGGCCAAGATCAAAGAGGTTTTTGCCTGCTTTCTCCTTGAGGATTTTGATGGCTTCCTGTCTTACATTTAGGTCTTTCATCCATCTTGAGTTTATTTTTGCGTCTGGTGTAAGAAAGTGGTCCAGGTACATTCTTCTGCATGTTGCTGTCCAGTTTTCCCAGCACCACTTGCTGAAGAGACTGTCTTTATTCCATTGGATATTCCTTCCTGTTTTGTCAAAGATTAGTTGGTCATATGTTTGTGGGTCCATTTCTGGGTTCTCTATTCTGTTCCATTGATCTGAGTGTCTGTTCTTGTGCCAGTACCATACTGTCTTGATGATTACAGCTTTGTAGTATACCTTGAAGTCTGGGATTGTGATGTTAAGTAATATTCTTATGTAAATGACAACCATAGAGATTGTTCTGTGACTTTTCAAAAACATTTATGCTTTTATCATTGCCTTATAGTAACATTTGACATAATAAAATAAGGTTCGTATATATGTTCATAAGAAAGAATCTTTAACTGAATTCATTATTTTAATGATTATATATAAAGAGGCTACATTTATCAAAACTATTTTAAGTCATTAAAATTAGATTTAAGCATCTAACTCAAAGCTTAATAAACATTATGTATATCAGTTTTAATTTAGGAAAGCTATCCTTTTTTAAAAAATATTTCATTGTATAAGTAGAAATATAAATAAACGTCTAGGTGGAAATAAATTTGGTATAATCCTTTTGAAAAGTATTTTAGCAAGATATATAAAAACAATTAAAATGATCAAGTCCTTTGACTGTAAAATTTACATGGAAATTTAGGTTCACAAAATGATTCAAAAGAAAAAGAAATAAATGAATATTTAACTTCATTTAAAATTTTTCCTTCCAATACTAGCTTTAAAAAAACCAGCATCTATCCTTGATTGTTTGAATTCCTCACCTACACAACCTAGACTATACCTTATTTGTTAATGCCCCAATATGTACTAATCCTATAAGCCTAAAGAATGAATTAGAAATCAGTACCCAGTGAAGGGATGGTTTGGAATCTGTTTACCAGGCTAATAAGTGCAAATCACATTCCTTAATATATCACTGTATTTAGGGCCACCTGGGTGGCTCAGTTGGTTAAGTGTTCAAATTCAGCTCAGGTCATGATCTCACGGTGGGTGAGTTTGAGCCCCGCATCCGGCTCTGTGCTGACAGCACAGCTCAGAGCCTGGAGCCTGCTTTGGATTCTGTGTCTTCCTCTGTCTGCCCCTCCCTGCTCGTGTGCACACACACGTGGGTTCTCTCTCTCTCAAAAATATAAACATTAAAAAAAATTTTTTTAATATCACTGTATTTATCACACATGGCTATGAAAGTTTTTCTTCACTATTATCTCTTTACAGATGAATATATGACTAAATAAATAAATATCATTCCTTCTCTGGTATACATTTAAAAGATTACTTTGCAAATGAATTTAGTTCACATCTGTATTTGCAAACCTACACTGAACATCAAATAACAAGCAATTTCTTCTTTTTACCACAAAAGACATATCATTACTGGAAAGTTCAAGTTTAAGGTGTTCTTCTTTTTATTAAAAAGAAAATGTTTTAAATGTTTTTATTTATTTTTGAAGGAGACAGCATGAGTGGGGGAGGAGCAGAGAGAGAGGGAGGCACAGAATCCGAAGCAGGCTCCAGGGTCTAAGCTGTCAGCACAGAGTCCAATGTGGGGCTCGAACCCACAAACTGTGAGATCGTGTCCTGAGCCGAAGCCGGATGCTCAACCGACTGAGCACCTAGGCGCCCCAAGGTGCTCTTCTTTTTAAAATGCAGTTAAAGGGGTGCCTGGGTGGCGCAGTCGGTTAAGCGTCGGACTTCAGCCAGGTCACGATCTCGCGGTCCGTGAGTTCGAGCCCTGCGTCAGGCTCTGGGCTGATGGCTCGGAGCCTGGAGCCTGTTTCCGATTCTGTGTCTCCCTCTCTCTTTGCCCCTCCCCCGATCATGCTCTGTCTCTCTCTGTCCCAAAAATAAATAAACATTGAAAAAAAAAATTTTTTTTTAAATAAAATGCAGTTAAAATATTGAATTACCAACAGTACTGAACTGGTGTAGGTAGAACTAATCTCTAACCAAACTGTGATACATGGTTGCCGTGTTATTATTTGTTGTCAGTGTTCGATTCTACTGGCAACCTGATTGTAGGTGGTACAAATAAGTACAGAAGAGAGAGCAAGCAGAAGGTAAACATGATACAATGTAACTAATAATTGAGGTTTTATCCATTGATCTTTTTGAATATATAATCTATACGGTGAACTCAGGTTGACATATGACATCCTTACTGACATGACTTATTGAGGAGCTGAAGTCACTGTTGACCTATGGGTTTCTGTTTGTAATGTTTTACTTTGTTTGTTTACATTTAGCACTCATAAAAAAAAAAAAGTATGACATACAAGCTCAGCCACTGACTCAGTAACCAAATATTTGTACTTCATAAGCATGAACTTTAGAATCTGAATATTAAATTCTCCAGTTAGCAAGGTTTCAAATTGTTCTTAGAGTTTCATTAAAATATCTCTTCTCTTGTTTTTGCTTGTGATACAGCCAGGAAAGTTTGTTTTCAAGTAAAAAAAGGTTTAGTCCAATGAACTTGATTCTCCTTTGGGTCTTTCATTATAACCTGGTGTTAGTAATCTTGATATTTGCTCATAATTACTTTTAAGTAAGCATAGTTAGCAGTAACTATAGTTTGTTTTACTTTTAATCCTAAACTTGTTTATATTTCATTGTCTTCACTTTTATTCTGCAAACCATTGAAATATGGTTCCCCCCCACACCATTCCAATAAAGTTGCCCTTGCTAAGGTTGGCAATGGCCTTTTCATTGATAGACTTCATGAAAACTATTAATTCTTTAACTGAAAGCCAAAACAAATGTATATTTAAAAAATAGCTTCTGTGATTAGATTTTCTGGCCTTTTTTTCTAAACCTTATAATTCTCCCTTTATCTTTTTAAATTTATTTATTTATTTATTTATTTATTTATTTATTTATTTAATCTACATCCAACTTAGTATATAGTGCAACGATGATTTCAGGAGTAGATTCCTTACTGCCCCTTACCCATTTAGCCCATCCCTCCTCCCACAACCCCTCCAGTAGCCCTCAGTTTGTTCTCCGTATTTATGAGTCTCTTCTGTTTTGTCCCCCTCCCTGTTTTTATATTATTTTTGTTTCCCTTCTCTTATGTTCATCTGTTTTGTCTCTTAAAGTCCTCAGTTGAGTGAAGTCATATGATATTTGTCTTTCTCAACTGACTAATTTCACTTAGCAAAATACCCTCCAGTTCCATCCATGTAGTTGCAAATGGCAAGATTTCATTCTTTTTGATTGCTGAGTAATACTCCATTGTATATATATACCACTTCTTCTTTATCCATTTCATCCATCCATGGACATTTGGGCTCTTTCCATACTTTGGCTGTTGCTCATAGTGCTGCTATAAACATGGGGGTGCATGTGCCCCTTCGAAACAGCATACCTGTATCCCTTGGATAAATACCTGGTAGTGCAATTGCTGGGTTGTAAGGTAGTTCTAGTTTCAATTTTTTGGGAAACCTCCATACTGTTTTCCAGAATGGATGCACGAGCTTGCATTCCCACCAACAATGCAAAAGAGATCCTCTTTCTCTCCATCCTCGCCAACATCTGTTGTTGCCTGAGTTGTTAATTTTAGCCATTCTGACAGGTGTGAGGTGGTATCTCATTGTGGTTTTGATTTGTAGTTCCGTGATGATGAATGATGTTGAGCATTTTTTCACGTGTCAGTTGGCCATCTGTATGTCTTCTTTGGAGAAGTGTCTATTCCTGTCTTTTGCCCACTTCTTCACTGGATTCTTTGTTTTTTGGGTGTTGAGTTTGATAAGTTCTTTATAGATTTTGAATAATTCTCCCTTTATACAGTCATTTGATATTGGCTAAATAAGTGGAAACTTTTAGGCCCTAAATTCAACCATTTTGTTCTGTTTTTGTTGGTTTGGATTTTGGGTAAGTGAAAACTGATATTTGCAAAATGAAGAACTAAAAGAGATAAGCTTATCAGATGGTGACTGATAGACCATAGCTACAACTGGTATAACTTGTGAAAAAATTTAGCCCTGTAACCCTGCCAGGACAACCTGATAAAGCAGCATTGGTTAATCTCACTCTGCCGACTGAACACAGGATCCCCACCCCCACCCCACTCTGTGTCTCTGTCTCCTGCCTGAAAAGGAATGGGAACTAGAACATTAAAGGGACCTGAAATAGAGTGAGATCCTACTTTCTTTCCACTGTGGTTATATCCACCTGCTAGGCTTCAGACTGTGGTATGAGATTATGGGATATGTTTTCTGTTCAGTGACCACCCTTTCCTACTAGAACTGGGGAAGTGGAAGGCGTAATAAATTAGGCATTGTGTTTAACCAGAAGTTATGTGTGAGCACTTCTTCCGGTCATTGGATACAAGCAAAAGAACATGATGTTTTACCTACATACAGCACTCGGCACCACAGCTGCAACTCCTTTTCCTTCCTGCAGATTTTGACACCAGAGATTACTTCATTAAAAGTCTCTCC
Organism: Herpailurus yagouaroundi; assembly: GCF_014898765.1. Taxonomy (NCBI): domain Eukaryota; kingdom Metazoa; phylum Chordata; class Mammalia; order Carnivora; family Felidae; genus Herpailurus; species Herpailurus yagouaroundi. The sequence goes on along the minus strand of NW_024412400.1, from coordinate 41,668,555 downwards.
CACCTCAATTTTAGAAATACCACACTTTTTTTTTCTTTAAATTTATTTATTTATTTTGAGGGAGACAAAGGCAGCGTTGAGTAGAGGAGGGGCAGACAGTGGGTGAGATAGAGAATCCCAAGCAGGCTCTGTACTGTCAGCGCAGAGCCCGACACGGGGCTCGAACTTACCAAACCAGGAGATGGTGACCTGAGCCAAAACCAAGAGTTGGACACTTAACCGACTGAGCCACCCAAGTGCCCCAGAACTATCACACTTCTTTTTTTTTTACACATCCTTGTTTGCCATTCCTGGTTTTCTTTTTTGTTGTTGTTGTTGTTGTTGTTGTTGTTGTTGTTGTTGTTGTTGTTTTGGCAACAGATAAAGAGCCCATGATCTCTAAATACTGGTGTCTCTTATTTCCATACCTGACCCATTCCTCATGCTGCAAAGTTTCAATGATGGGAGTCTACCAGTTTTGAAAATTTGATTATTGTGCATATTTCTGTTTCTCTCAACAGGTAAGTAGGAATATTTTAACAATCTACCAGTTGTCTGCCCTTTGTCCCACAGGCATCTTAAACTCAACTAATTTAACTGGACTCTATCCTAATCTTATTCTGTGATCCCTATTTATATGTGTACATTACCATTCATTCAATTTTTCAAGATGAAAACATTCTTAAAATAATTCTGTCCCCTTTCCCTACCCAAAATCAGTCACCAAGCAAAACCTATTCCCTTTTTCTTTCTTTCTTTCTTTCTTTCTTTCTTTCTTTCTTTCTTTCTTTCTTTCTTTCTTTCTTTCTTTCCTTCTATCCCTGGAGTACATCCCCTTCCTTCCAATTTCACTGAACACAGTTCACTATATTTTTCAATATTGTATTATCTTGTGTCTGGAATTGTCACTAAAATGCTCTCCTTTGGTTTTCCTACCCTACAAATCATTCTTGACACTAATTTAGTTTTTCTAAAGCAAGAACCTAATAGTGTCCTTTTCATACTTAAAATTATGCCATCAATCCACCCTCTAACATCAAACACCATCTCTTTAGCATAGTGTATGAACTTCTCCCTGTGGCTTGCTGCTTACCGTCTCCAGGACGGATGGGTTTCGATCCTCATAACTATTGTAACAAATTTCAATGGCTTTTCTCAATTTAAGGCTATTTCTTACTTACTTATCAAGGTTGGAGTTTCTAGTCTGTGGGCAGCTTTTATTCACATGGTGTTTCAGGGCCACAGGATCCTTCTGTTTCGTAGCTCCACCATCTCATAGGGTCTCATCATCTTCTGCATCAGGTCAACGGGAGGGAAACAGCACGGTGAAGGTTCACCTACTTCCTAAGAACCTTGGCTTTGTTCCTTTTCATATTCTATTGGGTAAAATTTTGCCATATTGCCACATGTTAGGTGACCGCTTCTCCGCAGCAATTCTATACCAAGAAAAAGAAAACACAAATTTTGGCGAACAGGTCATTGTCTTTGCCTCAACATCAGAAGTTCAAGTCCCTATCTTGCCCCCGCTTACACTGCAGCATACTCAACCACTTGTATTTCTGAAAGATATATGTCCTCACTTTGCATATGCTGCTGCTTTTTGCTTATGGCTATTTTCTACTCTTCTTTCAAAATCTAGCTGAAAAATCTTTTTATAGAGAAAGCCATCACAGAACTCTTATTTCTGGGTGAATATCCTCTCTATACATTCTTTATTTCCCTGTTGTAAGAGGTGCTTGGAAAATCTTGATAGACTCAGTTATATACGTTTTTACTTTAAAAATGACCATTTCTCCTCTCAGTGGGACTGGAAAACTATGAGTATCGAAAATGAAACTTGACTTATTGGGAGCAATTCTTGGAACAACTTTCTTTTTTTTTTTTTCATTTTTATTTATTTATTTGAGAGAGAGAGAGAGAGAGAGAAGAAGAAGAAGAAGAAGAAGAAGAAGAAGAAGAAGGAGGAGGAGGAGGAGGAGGAGGAGGAGGAGGAGGAGAGGGTCAGAGTGAGAGGGAGAAAGAATTCCAAGCGGGCTCTGAGCTGTCAGCACAGAGCCTGACATGGGGCCCGAACACACGAACCATGAAACATGACCTGAGCCAAAACCAAGAGTCGGACACTTAACCGACTGAGTCACCCAGGCACACTGACAAACTTCTGAAAATATTATTGGTAAAGTAACAGAACTTCAGATTTTATAAACAGTTGTGATCATACATCTGGCAATAGATAGTTTGTTAAAAGAGGAGCTTTTGGTTTGTTTTTATCTTCAGAAAAACCTGTAGAAGATGATATAAAAATCTAAAAATCTCTTGCTTAATAATAAATTATTTCTTTATATTTCTGGGAAGACACCAGATAGCATCTCCCAGCTTGCTCTGCAGTCCAGTGTGGCCATACAACTGAGCTCAGCCAAGGAAATGTTACCAGAAATGATGTGTGTCAATTCCAGGCCTGGCCCATAAAAACCTCCCCTACGCAACCAACTTCTCCTTTCTCCTCTCTGCAGACTCAGTGTCAAAGCCCAGAAAAATCATGGAAGCTATGTACTAAAGATGTCAGTGCATCCATTAGCCTGGGTCCTTGGGCCATGCTGTAAAGCAGAGCTCCTACCCCAGCATAGGAACACCTCCATTGGTTGTTACATCATGTAAAAAGGAAAAAAAAAAAAAAACAAGCTTTCTGGTATGTCATTGAAGTTTGGAGTTGGAGGTTGATAATGCCACCAGCAGTACCCCCAAATAATATGGACCAATGTTGATGACTAAAGAATTTGCGTTTGATAATCTAATTGGAAAGTTAAAAATCTTTGCTAAGGTTAATATTTCAACATAGAAAATTTTGTCCTACGCAAATAAACTTAAGGCACCCAGATTTCACGACCTTCTCATGCCGTTTCCATGAAGCCCTACTATATCAATTCTACCTTGGGGCTATGGGACTCTTAGAGCTAATATCTACAGCAGTTAGCCTGGACAAGAAAACAGAGATTAAGAGCAATAAAGAGAGTTTTGGAAAGAATACCTTCAAGATTCTCAAGGGTACAATGCTTTTGACTGAAAATAACCCTAAATAGCTTAAATAAAAAGCCTGAAACACTAAGAGATACAACCGAGGTGTAAAATTAAAAAATCCTACACACCACCATGCAGAAGAGAACAACAATAAATAAGCTTGCTTATTTTGAGTATGAAACTGAACAGAAAACAAATATAAATGTCCTTGGAGAGACCATAACCACCAGCTAACCTTCACAGAACAAGTCGTCTGGAACTGTGTAAGTCCATGATAAGTGCTGTAATTCTTCAGTGTCATCAAGTTCTTGAGCTCTTTTCACAATTTGATTCTATCATCATCAAGACCTGTCCTCACAGTCTCGACAATTCCACATATCATTGCCATATATAGAGGAGGCATATACATACCTATATGTATGTGTGTATACATGTATATGTTTGCCTACATGTATGTGTATATGTGTAAACATACACACACACACACATATGTATGCACACATACACATATATACATTCAAACAAGTAAGCAGAAAGCAGATTTCAAGAAGTCCTCTAGAAGATTTTTCCTTAGCCAAATCTGTGTTATATGCCCACATGCAAACCAATCATAAGGAAAGAAGGTGATTTTCTAGTAATGAAAAAGCATCTTTTGCTTTAGGACCCTCCTTCCATAAACACATTGTTCCCCAATACCTTACAAAAGTAGGATTCCCTCCAGGTCCATTATTGCCTTACTGATTCAGAAAAACTGAGGGTGGAGCTTCACAAGTTGAATTTTAAGGAGAATTTCAGGTAGTTTGGTTGCATGCTAAAATTTGAGAACCACTATTTTACCCTGTAAAAGAAAATACTAAGTTTTGGGTAGGCCACTAATAGTTTATACCCTACCTAAATATTTTCTAATTAAAGATGGTACTCTTTTTTGGAGATCATAATAAAACTAAATAGAAAACAGTCAAGACAAAACAAAATAAAAAACCACAAAAGATGTAAAAACCACAAGGGTTACAAAAAGGTAATAATGTACAGGCGGAATAAGATTTCAACAAATTTGAGAAATTAGATGAGTCAGATGTGGTAACTATTTTGTAAGACGTAAGAAGTTATAAAATGTGTAAGAATAATTGAGATTCAATTTACCTCCACAGACTCCCAGAGAGACAGAGCACTTAGTGATGACAAATAAAGAGAGGATAAAGTTTAAAATTAGAAATTAAAGGGAGGAATGCTTGAAAGCCTGAATTAAGAAGCCTATTCACCTACCCCGTGGATTGAATATGGAAATGGTACGTGCCACCCTAAGCAAGATACAGGAGACTTCTGTTTAAAACAGAATGGAAATATCTAGGGATTCAAAAATAATATTCATCAAGGTGGAAAGGTTGGAAAATAACATTGAAAGTGTTATCTACTAGATCTCTACAGTTTTCCTGCCCCATTTACAGCAGAAGTTCAGCAGTCAGGAAGCTAAATCCTAAGGAGAAGCTTCTGCAAGCATTGGAGACTTTGGGCATCTACTTTGACTCCCATAAAAGTATTAAAACCAAAGATAAATTTTGGCCCATCAAGAAGGAAAAGTTAAGAGAAGACCCCCCCACTAAAATCTCTGCTCATAGAATTACCACCTTGTAATATGAAAGAGAAGTAAACTCCACCATGTAGGAGGGAAGGGCACAGAGAAAACTTACCCTCTGGGCCTTGGTGCCAGTTGTGCACCAAGATGGATGCACAAAAAGATGGATGGATCGATCAAAGTATCATTGTAAACTCCTTAACTTACAATAAGAGCATGGATTTCAGACAAAAAATGGACTTTGAAGGAAAAGCATCACTAGAAATAAAGATCACTTCATTATTGATAAAGGTTTGATTCACCAGGATAATAGAACTCCTTTTAGTTTTTGCTTAATCACAAACGAAAAACTATAAGCAAAAAAGTCAAAACAAGAAGTAATAAACAAATCTATCATTCTAATGAGAAATTTTAATATTCCTCTGAATAATTGGTAGAATAAACAAAGTATCAGGTAAGGTAACAGCATATTTAAGAAATTGACCTAACACATGGGGCACCTGGGTGGGTCTGTCGGTTAAGCGTCTGACTTTGGCTCCGGTCATGATCTCACAGGTCATGATCTCACGGTTGGTGGGTTCAAGCCCCACATCAGGCTCTGTGCTGACAGCTCAGAGCCTGGAGCCTGCTTCAGATTCTGTGTCCCCCTCTTTCTCTGACCCACTCTTGCTGTGCTCCATCTCTCTCTGTCTTTCAAAAATGAATAAACATTAAAAAAATAAATTTTGGGGCGCCTGGGTGGCTCAGTCGGTTAAGCGGCCGACTTTGGCTCAGGTCATGATCTCTCAGTCTGTGAGTTCGAGCCCCGCGTCGGGCTCTGTGCTGACAGCTCAGAGCCTGGAGCCTGTTTCAGATTCTGTGTCTCCCTCTCTCTGACGCTCCCCCATTCATGCTCTGTCCCTCTCTGTCTCTAAAATAAATAAACGTTAAAAAAATTTAAAAAAAAATTATAAATAAATAAATAAATAAGTAAATTTTAAAAGAAATTGCCCTAACACAAAAAAATACAATACCATACTCAACAACTGAAGAGTATACCTATTTTTCAAGTATTTATAAAGTGTGTACAAAAATTGGCTATGTACTGAAGGGCCATAATGCAAGTCTCAAAAAATTTCAAATGATTAAAACTATTCATAGTATATTCATGGACCACAATACAAGTATATATAATAAGGTAACTAGAAAATTCTAACTTCTTGGCAATTAGAAATAAACAGGTGTAAGGAAGGAATCATATTGGATGTCCTAACGTACAGTAGGCCTTTGAAAATAAGAGAGAAAGCCCAGAGGTGAAAAGTAAAAAACACAGTAAAAGATGATTTAAAAATGAAAGAGTTGTGAAAGCAACTTTAAATAAGATTATAATCCAGAGACCCAGTAAGTAGGCCTCTGTTAAATGAGGGATTCAGTCCACAAAATGGAAAGAGCACAACAAATCAGCAAGTGCAAAAAATATCTCAATCTGGGGCGCCCGGGTGGCTCAGTCGGTTAAGCGTCTGACTTTGGCTCAGTTTATGATCTCACGGTCCATGAGTTCGAGGCCCGCGTCGGGCTCTATGCTGACCGCTGAGAGCCTGGAGCCTGCTTCCGTTTCTATGTCTCCCTCTCTCTCTGACCCTCCCCCGTTCATGCTCTTTCTCTGTCTCAAAAATAAACAATCCCAATCTGACAGAAAACTCCGTATTAAATGTCAGACATAACCCAGAATAAAATGTTAAAATGTTCAGTAACCCTCTGAATGATTACTGAATATCAGCAACAGTCAGAATTAACAAAAACAGTAACAAGGTCATACTTGCCAATTAGAATAGCAAACATTTAGAATTGATATTCAGGAAGTGGAGAGGTGGTAAAACTTTATTGGCAGAAGAACAGTGGTCGATTAATGATATTTATTGAGTGCTTACTCTGTGATAGGCATCACTTAAACTTTTTGCGTATTTTAACTTCCTTAATCCTCATAAAAATCTTATGAGATAGATAAAATACCCTCATCTTACAGATTAAAAAGAAGCACAGAGATTCTAATTTGCACAGTCACAGAGGAGAAGGGATTGAAACTCAAGCGGCTGGTTTCCTCCCTCCTTTCTTACCTTTTTTTCTCAATTTCGCTTTCTAGTCCCCTCCCTTCCAGTACCCTCTTCCTTCCTCCAAGGAGGTGTCTTGGTAATCCTTCAAGTATCTGTCAACAGAGTCAGGGGAAGAAAAGGGGAGGGGAGGTGGAGAAAGTATGCTTCACCTTTTCTCCACCCTCATCTTTATTGTGTGGAAGATCACAGGTTCCTTTTGTAAATAAAATAATTTCATCAAAAAAAAAAAAAAAACTCAATGAGTCCTTTAGCTCAGCTCAACAAATACCTGTTTACTGAGTCTGTTTGCCGGTCGGGCGGCGGTGAAGAAAAATTCAACAGTCTAAACACGTCTAGTCGCTGTGATTGTTAAAAGTTGTTAATGGCGTTGGGGGGGGGGGGGGGGGGGGGGGCGGGAGAGGGCAGAGGAGAGAGGGAGGCAGAGAAAGGGAAAAACGGGCAAGAAGGGGAGGGTGAGACAATGAGACACAGAGACATTGGGAGAGAGACAGAGTCAGGAAGCTACAGGGGAAAAGCCCCGTGGAGACAAACACGCCGGACCCGTCCTCATTGGTCCCCGGGGCCAGCGCTGCTCACAAGCTTTGAAAGTAACAGAAATGTAAGTGATGCAGGCTGAGAGCCGAGAAACGGAAGTTCCCTACGGTTTGGCGCCCACGACAGCACCCCCACGGCAGCCACTCCCCTGCGGAGGACTTTACGTGTCGGAGCCGGCGGCCACCTCCCAGTTGGTTAGCTCTCCGTTGCCCTCGCCGCTGAACTGACTCCGGAATCTCTGCGGGGAGCGAGGAAGGGGGCGGGGGCCTGCAGCTCTCACGCCCTCCGGCAGCGACGCGGGCGCGCCGCGGGGAGAGCCCTTTTGTGTACCTAGGATCCGGGAAACGAAACCGAGAGCGTGTCCGCACCTCGGAGGTTCTCGGCAGCGCGGAGCACCTGCAGCCCCAGGTGGGCGGGCGCCTTTCTCGCCCCTCGGCCCCGCGCGCGCACAGCGCGCCGGACTCGCGTGGGTTCCTGGGCCGGTTGCGCGGCGCTGGGGGCCGCTAGCGGGGGCGGGGCGCGGGGTCCGGCCAGCTGTGTTTGTGCGGGGTGAGCTGAGTGGAGGAGGCGGACGCGGGGGGGGTGGGGGTGGGGGTGGGGGTGGGTAGAGTCCCGGGGAAGCGACCCCCGGAAGCGGAGCTGCGACTCGCGAGTGGCCCCAGTTGGCCCCCAGGCCCCACCACCCGGCACCACTGGTAAGGTGTTTCTTGCCCGAAAATGCCTTGCGTGCTCAGCGCCCCTTTACTACCACTGCCCCCCTCTTGGCCGCGCTGAAGAACCCGGCAAGAACCAGGACTGTGGGTGTCCGCTGTCGCGCTGGGAGGATTAGAAGAGATGATTAGTGGGGCCTCTTAGCTGTCATAGAACAGTATGTATTCGTTAGGAGTACGGTGTACCCTAAACCTGTGCTAGTCCCTCTGGAACAGACGAATTGGAAAGATAGAGCTGGTTTATAGCATAGAAGCTAAGACCATTAATTAGTTCAGGAGTCCACCTGCCTGATTTGAATCCTACCTCTACTACTTAATTGCTGTGGATTCTGAACCAGTTTCTTCATCCTTGTGCTTTCCTGGCCTCATCTCTGAAATTGTGCGATGGTCAAAAAAGTTACAAGAGTTACAGTATGGCGTGTATTAGTGTAAAGCTGTGGGAGCTGTGCTAGCCCCAAGAGTACTCGGTAAGGTTAGCTTTTATTATTTTTGATACTTGACAGAATCCCTGCTTCTAAACTCATGAATCTGGTTCCCACATGGTTTTATTTCTAGGGTTATTCCAGTAAATCTTGGAACGGCCGCTTCTCAGTTCCAGGAACTGGCGAGCATTGTTTCTCCTAGTTGAGCAATTTGAGAAATACGGTTTACTCATCTTTCCCTTTTTTAAAATGAAAAGGGAAACGAGTGGATTTCTGCAGTGGATACAAAAAGTGGCATGTATGCTCTGGGAAACAGTGTGGAGGTTCCTAAAAAAATTAAAAATAGATCTACCCGTGACCCAGCCATAGCACTGCTAGGAATTTACCCAAGGGATACAGGAGTGCTGATGCATAGGGGCACTTGTACCACAATGTTTATACACTTTCAACAATAGCCGAATTATAGAAAGAGCTTAAATGTCCATCAACTGAGGAATGGATAAAGAAGATGTGGTTTATATATACAATGGAATACTACTTGGCAATGAGAAAGAATGAAATCTGGCCATTTGCAGCAACGTGGATGGAACTAGAGGGTGTTATGCTAAGTGAAATAAGGCAGAGAAAGACAGATACCAGATGTTTTCGCTCATATGTGGATCCTGAGAAACTTAACAGAAGACCACGGGGGAGGGGAAGGGGAAAAAAACCTTATGGAGAGGGAGGGAGGCAAACCATAAGAGACTCTTAAATACTGAGAACAAACTGAGGGTTGATGAGGGGTGAGGGAGAGGGGAAAGTGAGTGATGGGCATTGAGGAGGGCACCTGTTGGGATGAGCACTGGGTGTTGTATGGAAACCAATTTGATAATAAATTATATTTAATATATTAAAAAAAGCCGAAAAGTGGCATGTAAAATAAGTGGCTGGGTCAGAGATTCAGCAGCCTTCCCATTAGTAAGGGAGCTGTTCTTTATGAACAAAAGGAGTGAAATCATACTGTGCACATATTGTTCAGTCAACAAGCAGCAGTTAAGTCTCTTGTCCTGGACAAGACAGGCCATATTCTGGTCTTTGAGAGCATAGAATGCAGGTAGAGAGACATTAAATGGGTACGAACTGTGTCCCATATACCTCTCTATTCTCATATCTGATTATCTTTTTTTTTTTTTTAATAATCCACAAGTCTTTCATTTCCTTGAATGAGTCAAGCTTCCTGTAGCCACAGGACTTGTACAGTTCCCTCTGTGTATAATGCCTAACTACCTGTCTCAACCCCCCAACCCATGGCTTGGTGGATTTTAGACTACCTTTGGCTCTCAGATTCAAAGGAAGTTTAGGGATATAGATTTCTACCATTGTCATTAGAGCAGTAACGTTTTCCTAAAATAATTAAGAACAGGTGTCTGCCTCTTGGGACTCAGAAAAATATTTAAGTGGTTTGTTCTTAATTAAGAAGTAAATGTGGATAAAGGATCCAAATCTAGTTTATGCCTAGTATATAGGCATAGGAGTCTTAGGAACTTCCAAAATTATGGATGCTTCCCTTGGGTTCCAGATTTTACACCAATAACTTTTTTGGAAAGCAATAAGATAGAAATTCCAGGACCCCAAGAGATAGATGGGTCAAGAATGTCCCTGTCCTGTGAACTGTGGAACCATTACTAATGTCACCAGCATCATTTCTCCTTATGCCTGATGGAAGAGATTTATCATTTTCAAATAGCCCAGAGCAGCAATGGGTCTTGATGAGGAAAACAAAGGCAAAAAAATGTAGTTTAAATTAAATCCCCTTACAGCTTGAAGCCCAGTGATACCAGAGACCTGCAGTCTGTAACATTCCGTAGGAATTTACGGCTGCCTTAAGGCCTTCATGTTTACATTCCATTAAAAACTAGAAGCAACCTTATCTTGACAGTAGCCAAATCTTCGTCCTGTAAGACCTTGCTTTCAGCATACAGAAATTTCTTAGAAACTAACTTTATGTCCCCTCCTCCACAAACCTTGAAATACATTATCACTCACTCCTCACAGTCGCAGAGCAGCTCTTCTGCCCACAGGTTCTGACCCTGTGCTTTAATAACATCATATTTTTGCACCAAACATGTCTCAGGAATTCTTTCTTAGCCATTTGCGTATGAACCCCACTTCAAATTGCATCAGGTCTTATGGTGTCTAATAGAATAATTTTTACCAGAGATGTACTTACTTGTATATAGTATATGATGTGTTAAATCTCAGAAACTCTCATTTAGCAGAGTTAGGGATGAGTGTATAGTAATCAGATTATAATTTGAAACTATATATTTGTCTTGAAGTAATTAAGATTCCAGTGGTACAACATATATGACTTTCTTAGAGACTTTTTTTTTTAGTACAGGATGAATATGATGTTCTTTTTCTTGGAAAATTTTCTAGGATTTGTTTCTTATTAAGAGTAGTGGAAGGCAGGGGTATACCTGGCTGGCTCAGTTGGTAGAGCCTGTGACTCTTGATCTCAGGGTTGTGAGTTCAAGCCCCACATTGGGTGTGGAGCCTACTTAAAATAAATTTAAAACAAAAAGAGTAGTGGAAAACATTATTTAAAAGTTATCATGTTAATTAATTAATGAAATCACCCAGGACTCAGCCTAGTCATTTCCAAAACTGAGTGACATTACCTCTTGTTAATAGACCCTTAAGTTTGAGAAAATCAAAAGATCTTCAAAACAGCAAACAGGAGCGGACAGGGTGTTGTGGTATCATCTTTATTCCACAAGTGCTTTATTCTACCTGGCACACAGGTGACTACAACTGTCACTTAACATTTTGTACCAGAACTTATGACATGCCACATTTTGTGCTTGAGATATTATTTAACTGCAAAAACTTTAAAACCTACAGCAAAGAGAGGACCCAGATTATGTTCTGCAGTAGTTTTGCCATTAGGGACTTATTCTCACACGTGCCATTTTAAGACTCAAAATAATGTAACCAAATTGGAAAGAAAAGAGCAAATAGGGACAAATAAGCTCTGCTTTAGAGTCTGTTCAGTTTCACTTCCTGGGATCTCTGGGCGAGAGGTTTTGCCTTATGAGTTAATTGCAATTAACAGGCATCAAGGGGGTTGGGATTTAAAGTGGAGAGATCAGGGGGAAAAGAAACAAGGAACTGGAAGGCAGAAGTGGTGAGGGAGCCTAAGGCAAACTGACAGGCTGCAACCCACCCCCACCCCGGGGGGAATCCATGTGATACTCCTCAGGCACTCCTGGCTGCCCAAGAACAAAGGAAAGGGGAAAAAGAAATGGTTAACTGATAGAGATCATTGTGCCCAGTACCTGAGTCTCCCTACTATTTACAAATATTTTACAAATATCAATAGCCCAATCTCCAGAAACCGATGGGCCTCGTTTCCTGGAGCCTCAGCATCACCCCTCCATAGTGCTGTGGAAGACAAAAACAGAAGGAAATGGCAGATAGAACTAAATTTCCTTGTAACCTGCAGCCCATTGGCAAATACTTGAGTCTGGCCGAGTAAACTGTTTCTTCAGGAAGTCCCTACTGTCTTAATGCTAATGCTTTGCTAGAGGGAAAACAACCTTAGCTTGACAACAGTTAGGCCTCCAGTATCCTGGGAGTCTTCTTTAGCATATGCAAATCTCAACTGGAAACTTTCCCTGGACTTTACCACCCCCCCCCCAACTCCCTATTATATAGCCAGTCTCTCCTCAAAGTCCCTGGGCAGCTCTTCCTGCCCACGGGTCCTGTCCCCATGCTTTATTTAATAAAATCACCTTTTTGCACCAAAAACATCTCCAAGAATTCTTTCTTGGCTGTCACTTCCGGATCCCACAAACCCCACTGTCACCCCAAAACCTCATCAGAAGTGCCGAGTACAATGGTTTTTGGGGGCTTTTTAATTATTATTTTGTATAGAAATAACCTAACACAAAGTTTTGGTTGGATTGTGACGGTGCTACAACTATGACAACCCCTGAGGGTGGATTTTCTGGCTAAAAGTATATCTTGTAACATAACAAAGAGTCAGGCCTTTTCAAATTTGCTGTTCAAGATGGGCAGAACTTATCCATAGAATCTGGAATCCAGAGATACTTGCATTAGTGTGGTCTGATAGCTAGGTCTGTCTGTCCTGGTGAAATTAGAGCCCAGCCTCCTTTGAGTAGACTGGAAGGCTTCAGTTTTTGACTTGGTTACAAGGTGGGGTCTTAGGCTTACAATGTTTTCCTCTCAGCTTTCTGCCTTATAGGACCTTCTCCCCCCAAAGGTTTGTGGAAAACATCCACCATCCTGGGGTGACTCACAACTTCTTAAGTCATACTCAGAATCACATCAACAGGGGATGGGGTCAAGACCAAAGGGTTTAAATAACCAGATTCTGGTAGACTAGATGAATAGAGGAATATCCTATGTGTACGTATAGTTTCATAATATCTTGTTACAACAGTCATATTTGACCTATAAATTTGTAGACAATATAGTAATATCAGGTCTTCTTTTTCAGAACTCTATAAATCATGGAAAAGCAAAGTAAGTAATTTAAGTGTTGACTTCCTTTTATAATGTTAAATCTGTTGTTAATATGTTCTTTGTCTTATATGATGTTGTATTCAGTTTCTGAAAGGATGTAATTTACTTTGTTTATGCTCCAGAACCCGAAGTCTAGGTCATTTTTTTTTTAAATTTTTTTTTTCAACGTTTATTTATTTTGGGGACAGAGAGAGACAGAGCATGAACGGGGGAGGGGCAGAGAGAGAGGGAGACACAGAATCGGAAGCAGGCTCCAGGCTCTGAGCCATCAGCCCAGAGCCCGACGCGGGGCTCGAACCCACAGACCGCGAGATCGTGACCTGGCTGAAGACGGACGCTTAACCGACTGCGCCACCCAGGCGCCCCCATTTTTTTTTTTTTTTTTTTTACTGTAAAGACAATGTACACATGTATCCACTACTGCTAGTTTTTCCTGTAAAAATAAAACCTTAGGTAAGCCTAAGGAATTTTAGTCTTACTGGGAAATATGTTATATAATTTATACTATATTCCATTTAGGTCAGTTTTCCCCTTTTTGTGTGCATTTTATATACATAAACATCATTCAACTCAAATTAACCAGATAAGAAATTAAAATTTTTTTTTTCAACGTTTACTTATTTTTGCGACAGAGAGAGACAGAGCATGAACGGGGGAGGGGCAGAGAGAGAGGGAGACACAGAATCGGAAACAGGCTCCAGGCTCTGAGCCATCAGCCCAGAGCCCGACGCGGGGCTCGAACTCCCGGACCGCGAGATCGTGACCTGGCTGAAGTCGGACGCTTAACCGACTGCGCCACCCAGGCGCCCCTAACCAGATAAGAAATTTAATATGTCAGATCATTGTAACAAAATCTTTGGATATATCCCTGCTATATATTTCATAACATCCACACATGAACAGGTTTAATAAATACCAATGATTACGTTCTGGCTTTTTTCCTATCGAGAAAATTCTAAATAAGATGGATATCGACCAAGCATATAATAAAAGACTTTGTTTTTGTTTTTTTTAATCTAAAGTTCTGAAGAGAAAAGCAATGCATATGGGAGAAAATATGAAAAAAAATCCTGTTTTATGAGAAGATTTACATTATCTGTTTACTTTTGTTTAGATACTGAAGACATGTTTATCTCTCACCATAATGTCAGCCTTACTAGCTGTATTAGATACTCTTTAGGACTAGAAACCTCAGCTTTCCTTCATGAAGCTTCATGATCTCTTAATGTTTGCTATATGAATTTAATTTTACTTACAAAACTCAAGGCTTCTTAAATGTAAATTGATACAGTATTACACTTTCTATCTGCTACAAGCATTAGGATGCTTCAGATCACCATAGAAAGATTCTTTTTGCCACGGTCATAGTCACCTTTTAACTCTTCATCTTCATATGCATAATTGTTTGTATATCTGTGTGTATGTGCATAAATAGGAGTTAAATGTATACATGTATATAAATACATATAGAAGTAAAAATAAAATATCTTTATATTAATGTGACAGTCCTATGCTATCTATAAATTATTTTAAGTTCCATTTCACAAATGCAGAAATCCATTCATAATTCATATGATCTTTGGTATATTTGACCACTTGCTTATTTGCTTATTTTCCCTCTGTATGAATTCCTGCTGAAATTCCTAAAGCCAGGATTAACACTCTGGAACCAAAACCCCAGAGATTATGAGCTTCTAATTTCTTGAATCTGTCAGCTCCTAGATATGTATATGTATTTACTATTGTTCAAACACTGGTACCTAGAGGTGCCAAAATGTGACCTATCATTTAAGAGTAGGTATGTTAGTCAGACTTGCAGTGTTTTCCTTGAGATCTGTTATGCGCCATCCGGTTGTTTCCAGCTCAGGTGGGGAGTGGCAGCGGTGGGCAAAGCCTTGAGAGCTGGAGAACTAGGAACTCGACCACTCACTTGAAGCCAACAAACAAGGGAATGGTCGGGATGGAATGACTTTTGTGGTATTTGAGAGATCTGCAATCAGTCAGGGTACGTTGCGGCAACCGTTTAGGGAAAAGCCCTGATGAAAGTAGAAGGTTCTGCTACCGGAATATGCACCAGCTCTGTGGACTCCAGTCTGCTGAAGTTATCATGAAGTTGATTGCGTGAAGGAGAAGGCTGGCTCACAACCCAGCTTTCCCGCTGAAACCACATGAGTTGAGTAGTCTTTGAAGGCCTATGATAAAGAAGTGTGTAGACAATGTATCAGATGGAAAGTTTGACTAACTTTTTCTTCTGTATTGATGCCATGTGCTCATCATTCAATAAGAAACTATTTTGGGTTTATAGTTAGCACGCCATAATGAGCCAGAGGAGGACATGGGACAAATGTAGTGTCCACTAACCTTAAGTTCTATGAAGACAGGGCCAGGATATCCTCAGAGCTTAGCTCAGAGGCAATACAGGAGATGGCCAACAAGTATTTATTGTCTGGCTGGGGCGGCTGCTAAATGAGTGACTAGGAAACACAAATATGAAGGACTAGGAGTTTCAACCATTTGTACGTATATTAAGAATATTCAACGTTTAATGTGGTATTTTATTGTTATTCAGTCAGTTATGATTTTATTGGGCAAAACCAGTCAGATACTAGGAAGTTCCTTATTGGGTATTCTTTTTTTTTTTTTTTTAACGTTTTATTTATTTTTGGGACAGAGAGAGACAGAGCATGAACGGGGGAGGGGCAGAGAGAGAGGGAGACACAGAATCGGAAACAGGCTCCAGGCTCTGAGCCATCAGCCCAGAGCCCGACGCGGGGCTCGAACTCCCGGACCGTGAGATTGTGACCTGGCTGAAGTCGGACGCTTAACCGACTGCGCCACCCAGGCGCCCCAAGGGTATTCTTATTGGTATTGGATATTCTTGAATTCCTTATTGGGAATTCAACCTTATTGGGTAATTGCAGAGTAAGCATAAAAAGGATATTCAATATTGAAACATATGCACTATTTTAAATATTTTGAAAATAATTCTTTGGGACCCCTGGATGGCTCAGTCAGTTAAGTGTCCAACTCTCGATTTCAGCTCAGGTGATGATCTCATAGTTGTAAGGTCGAGCCCCCATGTTGGGCTCTGCGCTGGATGTTGTGCCTGCTTAATATTCTTGGTCTCCCTCTCCTCCTGCCCCTGCCCCTCCCCTGGTTGCACGCATGCGCATGTGCTCTCTCTCTCAAAGATAAAAGGAAAAGGCTAATTGGTATAGCAATAACTACGTATCTTTAAAAATCATCATACTATTTCCATCATCATCCCTATATCCAAGTAGTTTCATTTCTCTCTCTCTTCCTTTACAGTCTGTATGTGGTTCTAAAACACTTTTTTCCCCTAATACCAACATGGAATTAGGTGTTAACACTTGGAACACTTCCAAATATGGAACACTCATCAGACATGTTTGAAAGCTAGAAGTTCAGCCCCGGTAACTAAGCTGTCTCATTTTATTCAAAGAGGAATTTGTTTGAAACCGATGCTCCTGCCAATTAAGTCTGATAACAGCTTTTGTTAAGTGAAGAAATCACTTTATTTTAGTACAGCACAAGATCATATAAAGATCATATCAATGGAAATTATCTAAGGACAATGTATTTTTCTTTCTAATACATATTTTTTCTTTTTTTTTTAATTTTTTTTTAACATTTATTTATTTTTGGGACAGAGACAGAGCATGAATGGGGGGAGAGTCAGAGAGAGAGGGAGACACAGAATCTGAAACAGGCTCCGGGCTCCAAGCTGTCAGCACAGAGCCCAATGTGGGGCTCGAACTCACGGACCGCGAGATCGTGACCTGAGCCAAAGTCGGCCGCTCAACCGACTGAGCCACCCAGGCGCCCCTTATTTTTTTCTAATATATATTTCATTAAAGCAAATATATGTTTACCTTTCCCTAAATTGCAGACGGACAAATGAATGCTCCTCACCCAGGAACGAATTTACCACCTGACTATCCCCCTCAATATCCTTCAGCAACACTCCAAGGTAAAACATTTGTCTAAGAATAAAAATCAAAAATTATTCAATTACTAATATTCCCCAAAGGGCATATGTATGGGTGTGTGTCTGCCTTTGTTTGTGTATTTTAGTAGTGTCTTTTATTAAAAGTGTAATGATGAAATTGGCAGCCTAGTTCTTGATTTTTTTTCTGACTATATATTAGCATAAATAATATCATAAAAGTAATGTTTACTTATGCAGGATAGTAAAGATATAGAGTTAACAAAAACAGTCCATTTACATGTAGCAAATAAAATAAAGTTTGCACCAAAATATACATTAGAAGTAAAAGATTTAATTGATCCTTCATCTGTTCTGAAAATTGTCATCACATAATCACATTTAGATTTATCCCTGGGTATTTTTGAGTCCTATATTAGCTGAGGGTAATCGTGTACAGTGAGAGTCACAGAAAAGACGTGAGTGCTTAAAACTGGAAGCTGTAGGTAATAAAAGTGTAGCTGCTTGGGGGTCATTCTCATTTTCACTTTGTAACATATATGAAAGCTTTGCTTTTTGTACGCATGCTTAATCATGCCTTATATCTAAGAAAAGTAATCGAGTCCTATCACTACATTCTAGGGAGTACATTTTTCCCTTTGAACCAGTTATTGAAAGACCTCAGAGATTTTCATGTAGACAAATGCAGTTATCAAAATTACTAGAACTTCACTACATGGCAAAATTGATGGTGTACCCAGATTTGCAAGTAGTCAGGCTACTTCCTTCTTGAGAGACTGAGAGACCACTCTGGAGATTTAGGATCAAAAGGTATCCGGTTTGGGTAGATGGGTGTATCCATTTTGTATTCTACTCTGAGTGAATAACTCTGCTTGGGAACTCAATGGCCTGTTTAATTGTGTAGCCAAGAAACTTCCCAGCGGGGCCTGGATCACATCCAGGTGTTTGCAGTTAGAAGAATCTGAGCTAGAATATCTCTAAGGAGATAGTTCTCAAGGGTGCCTGCCCTTAAGTATTACGTGGAAGATTTTAAAACACTGTACCAGGGCACTATCCCGGGAGAATTAAAGCAGAAGCTCAGGTCAAGGGACCCAGGGATTGGTAATTTTTTTAATTACCCAGTTAGTTGTAATGTGCAACCAGGGCTGAGAACCGCTGTCGTAAATTCTTATATGGTGGTTGTTTGATGAGTTATTAGCAAGCTCGAATATTCATCCAGGGCACTTGGAGAATGATTTAATCCACCCCACAGCCAGTTAAAATGAGGTGATACATAATTAAATTCAGTTATAATCAGACTTGAGAGTTTGTGAGAAAAATAGCCTAATTTTATTTCACAAGTCCAAGGCCATATATAGTGCAGGTCTTAACATGACAATGATGCTAAAAATAGTGACGGTTTAAAATTGAGAGCTTACTGTGCATAATGTGAATAAGCTCATTTAACTGTCAATTTTAGGAGGTACATAGCATCATGTACCCAGTGTGCAAGTGGAAAAAGGCAAAGAGAGGCTGTATCAGGTTTCAAGTTCTGGCTTCTGCGCTAAATGGCTGTGTGGTGGTTCATACAACTCGTTATACCTGCAAGTCTCAGTTCTTAGCTATAAAACAGGAATAACATTTTCTCATTCAGGTTAGCTTGGAGATTAAATGAGAGTATACGTAAAGCGCCTGGTATAATGATTTACAAATACTGAGTGACAGATATTTGCAATTATGTTAATAATCTGTTAAATCAGTTAGACCTTATACAAATGAAAATATCCAAATTTCAGGTAATTCTGTATGTTTAATCCGTTATTTCGGAAATAATCAACTATCCTCCCTCTCCAAGGGTCTTGAGAAGATTAAAATAATGCTAATGTGAACTCACATGTCCTCCTCATTGGCTTGCCTGTGGTCTGATCTTTGCACTGTAGCCAGTGATCTTTAAAAATGCCTATCTGTCCATATTACAGACAGTATTCAGTGTGTACATCATTGGTTTTTCATTGCTTTTAGGATAAAGGCCAAAAGGCTTAATTTGGTTCACCAGACAGGGCCTCCCCTGCCTTCTCTTTACCTGACTATTAAGCCTGGCTCTCTGCTATTCAAGTCGACTTGGCTTTTTACAGATTATTAGGAACCCTGTATGTGTTACTATCCCAGGGCTTGTCTGTGGAACGTTTTTCTCTGTGCCCCTGGTCTTCTCTACTCCTTTGTATCCTTTAGATCTCAGCTCAAAGGCAGCCCTCAAGGAAACTGTCCCAACTCCTCCCTTTTCTCTCTCCCCATCCCATCACTTTCCTTTGGCATATAGTCATAAAAATCTGGTCCCTCCTTTCAAAGAGCTTGTCTTCAATTCTAGTTAATCAATTGATCATACTGGTGTTGTAGATCCCTAGAGTAAAGGATAAAATATAAAGTTATCTTCCCCATTAGGCAGTGAGGGCATCTGCATTTCTTATTTTAAATCCCAGTGCTCAGCACTCCCACCAACTTTGTAAGATATAAATCAGATTATGGAACTCACTTGTCTGCTTAAAATCCTCAAAGGCCTGTCGATCACACTTGGAATCAAATCTAAGCTCCTTATTAATGGGCTCCCTAGATGAACTGTTTCTACGTTTTCACTGACAACAGTTTCCACTCTTCCTCTCCCTTACGATGTTTCTCTCTGCCTCAAACATGCCAAATTCATTCCTGAAATCAGGGATTTTTGCATTTGGTTTTCCTTCCTCCCGCAACATTTCTTACCAGCTCTTTACACAAAGCTTTACCTTTCTCATATCTTAGATCTCAACAGAATTTTTTTTCTCTCTGAAGTACCTGGTTGATACCTTTCCCTCTCCACCATGCATTTTCTCTGTGAGTTCAATCTGAAATCTTTTTTAAAAAATTTATTTCCAAAAAAAAAAAAAAATTTATTTCCTCTCTCCCAAAAGTAGCCTGTAAACTCCCTGAGGGCAGGTTGCCTTGTTGAGAACTGAATCCTCTGATTCTAGAACAGAGCCACCCACATTATAGAACATCTGTAAATATTTATTTGTTGTGAGAATGAATGAATTATAAAAACTATATTTAAAAGATACTAGTAGGAGGTTTAATCTCCTAAGAAACCATTTTTTTTTAATGTTTTAAAAATCTTTATTCACTTTTTGAGAGAGAGACAGAGTGCAAGCAGGGAAGGAACAGAGAGAGAGGGAGACACAAAATCCAAAGCAGGCTCCAGGCCCTGAGCTAGCAGCACAGAGCCCGACGCAGGGCTCGAACTCACGAATCGTGAGATCACGACCTGAGCCGAAGTCGGATGCTCAACCGACTGAGTCACCTAGGTGCCCCAAAAATCTTTTTAATAGTGGATGTATTTTGCCATCAGTGTCTTTTTTTAAAGTATTTATAAGTTGTATAATCTAAGCATTAAATTTTACGTAGCCTTTTCTGTTAAAATATTATGGAACACATTCCTTTGAAATTGTATTCCATTGCTATGGATTACTACTCTGTGGACTATTCATATAAGCTTATGAAGCTTCATTGTAATTACAAATTCACATAGAATACAGAGTATACACTTAGTAAATTTATTCTTCTCCTGTGCTTATTAAATACTCAAGGCAAGTTTGCCTGTTGTAACTTTTTATCTTCCTTGGTTCTCCAACTGTATTTTCCAGAGTGCTGAGAGTGGTAAATTATGAAATTTAAATTTGTAACCTAACTATCAATGATGATTTCTTTTTTCTTTTTTTTTTTTTTGCTTTTCATGTAGGAAGTCTTAGGATAGGAATGCACCATGGGGTAAAAGTTCAGGCAAATTGTTAACCCAGATAAGCATCTGGACAGTTCTGGAAGTAAGGATGCATCTTTACCTCTACGCCAGAGTTTCTCAAGAGCAGCACTCTAATATTTTCAGATGGATAATTCTTCTTTTTCAGGATACTATGCTGGCATTTTAGGAAATATTTACCAGCTTCCCTGGCCTCTATCTACCAAATGCCAGTATCACTCTTCCCTCCAGCTATAAACAGCCAAAAATGTCTCCAGAGCTTGCCAAAAATTCCTTGAGGGGGCAAAACCACCCCCAGTTCTGTACATAAAGGAGGTACCATTTCTAACAATCATTTTTTTTAAATAAATTAATCTTTTTTTAAAAAATAGAGTGCTTTGGTTTTAGAAATGCTGACTCAAAGCCTTTATTTTGGGCCTTTTACTCTTTCTTGCCATCTTTCATTTCTCTTAAGGCATTCCATAATCCTTATAAAGGTGACTCTAGACCATTGTTGATTTTCTGTCACTTTCTTAGGTTTCAAGTATCTTTGCAACTGAGATTTGAATGGTGGGTAAGTCTTGGGCCAACTCTGTTCACAGCCCCAAACCCTATAAGAGTGGATATGAAACTACAGATACTTCATTGAAAAATCACTAAAAGATAAAAACACAGAGTTTAAGCTTCGTAGAAACAAGATATCTGAGCTGCAATTTGAGTTTGTAGAGTTTTAGGAGTAATCCCAAAAGAGTTCATATTTCCATTTTTCTGTGCAGTTACAAATTTTTTCACTTGTTTTTATTTTAGGACCTCCAGGACATACTGGCTACCCTGGCCCCCAGGTTGGCTACCCTGGCCCCCAGGTTGGCTATCGTGGCCCCCAGGCTGGCTTTCCTGGCCCCCAGGCTGGCTACTCAATTCCACCAGCTGGTTATTCAGGTGCTGGCCCAGTAGGGTTTCCTGTCCAACACCAGCCTGTGTATAATCAGCCAGGTGGACCTGCAGGGGTACCATGGATGCCAGCACCACCACCTCCATCAGGCTGTCCACCCGGATTGGAATATTTAAGTCAGGTAATTTCAAATAAATGAAACACTCATTTTATTTTTTAATAAAACTGTGCTTATAGTTTACTTAATGAAATTAACAAATGACTAATTCACAAAAGTCTGAAATGGCAAAACATTTTTCCCTAACAAATTACTATAATTCTTCTAGGTCAAGTTAACTTTTAAAGCAAAGTACAAATGTCTTAGGAAATTGTGTTTTCTATGATCTTGAATATAATCCATGGTAATGACCAATAGCAAACCTTTACTAAGCACTATTTTCCAGACTTTGTCCCTAAGTGTAACATATGTATTAACTTATTTAATCCTTTTAGAAACCTATAATATAGGTACTATTAATTACCATCATTTTACAGAAGAGGAACCTGAGGTCCAGAGAAATTATATAATTTGCTCAGAGTCAAAACACTAAGGAAGAGGGAGTGACTTTTTGCTACTGTAATCTTGGTTCTGGATTTCACTCTCTTTAATCCCAACACCAAATAACATCCAAGGAGGTGGAAAGAAACATTAAACTAAATTTAGTGTTGAGTGTCAATAGTGGTACCAAAAAAAAAAAAAAAGTTCATATTTTGTGTATAACATGAGTCACTTTTTTATTATAATTAATGAAAGTGTATTTTATGATGCTTTGTGCTTTGAAATAACCAATTTTATTAATGCCATCAGTAAGGGGGAAAAATCCTGGATTATAATGTACTGCATGATACCATATCCCAGCGATGTGAGGGCTAGTATTTGTTTAGTGTTAGAAATCTGGTAGGTAGAATAGGAATATGAAATTCTATATGTCTAATCTATAAACAAATACATCTGTGGTAACCATCCAGTTTTCAGTAAATGAATTATCTCTCTTGTACTGTCTGTACTAATTTAGTTTCCCACAATGCACTTGGGCAGCAAGTATTATAAGAACTCTTAGTAGTTCATACATTTTCCAAGAAATACCTTAAATATTTTTTTTAAATCAAGGCCTTACAAAATATATAGAGGAAATTATTACCTGCTCCAAAGGATATCAAGCACACTTCTAAATTTTTTTTAGATTTGGACAGAAGCTCTTTAAATGAATAAAGAATCTTAATATCTCTTAAGCCTTTTCAAGAAGGAACTTTTTTTTTTTAATTTTTAGAGGGATTCCAGAGTAAGTCAGTTTTATTTGACCTGGATTTACCCACATTAATAGTGAACACATTCAATAGATTTTCAATTAAAGATATATTGACTTTAATTTTATACTTTTTTAGGTATAAAGTTATATTATTAAATATTGATAAATATTGATAAGTGATTATGTGCATTTCTTAAAATATAAAAACACTATTGTTAATTTAGTTGGCATAGAAAACATGGAAATATACTTACAGCTTTTTTTTTTTTTTTTTTTTTTTTTTTTTATATTATATATATCAGATACTGGTTCATCAGCAAATTGAGCTTCTGGAAGGTATGTATTCATTGTATTGATCATATTTCTAGAAAGAGAAGATATTTATGCAGATAAACGCATATCAACAACCACAAATGTAATGCTTTCACTGATGTGGAACAGTTAAATCTGGTTGCTTACAAATGTCTCTCTTCTTCATGATAACAAAATGATGACAATTATCAGTAGCTCATTTCTGGAAATTAGGAGTCGACTAGTAAAATACTGTTACTCTGACAATCTGTCCTCATGACACAGACCTTACCTTAGAAGGAAACCAAACCAAACTTACTTTTGCTCCCCCTGCTCTTTAGAAATCACTCCAGTGATTCTGTCATTTTACATGACTTTCATCACTTCAGCTGTTTTTTCCCCAGTCTGTGATGTTTTTGAGATTGACACAGAGCCACATGTAGTAGTTCAGCTACCTCAGTACATTTCTAAAGCAAGTAAACTTCTTCAGTTTGGATGGGTATATTTTGGAAAGTTGTATTCCTGCCTTGGGTTTGCAAGGCTTCTGTTGGAGTGTTGGAGGATGCTGACCAGCAAGCCTGGAGGCTTGGCTTCTTAGAACAGCACTCCTGCTCCTGTGAATGGGACCTAACCTCAATAAATATCTCCTTGGGTACGGCACTCCTGAGATGCAAGATAAACTTAAGCTGTTAGATGTTTCAGGACTCTTGCCAGGGGAAAGAGAACTGGATGGATTCATGAACCCGTGTCTTTCTTCTAGATACAAAGAGTCTAATGAACATTTGGCTAGTTTTTAGAATATATCTGTTAAGTCCTTCTTCACCTCTCTGCAAAGTCCCTATCTGCTGGTAGAAACATGAATTATAAAAGCAGAGTAATAGATTTGGTTAGAATATACAGTTGTTGCCTATTTTATTTAAATTGCTTATAATGCACATTGTTAGATACTTATAATGTTCTTGTTTTGCTAGTGTGTATATACTAAGCTTTCTCTAGAAAGGAGTTCTTTCTGTTTGATAACTTGTGCCCTGAATTTTGTAATGCTTTATCTTAAGAAATTTGTTTTTGAGGTTATGACATCAAAACAAAACAGATACTGTACATTATATAGCACTCCATTTATAGTTTTTAAATGTGTTAGTTTTATATATACTTGTGAAATTTGTATGTGTTAATCATGAAATGTAAATAAAGTAAGCTCCAAATTTAGTAGTTTCTAATTCTTCTCTTTTTTAAGAGATGTCTTTAATTGTCCTGTTTTCTTGTCTCAATGAAAGTGTATATTGTAACATTATGACAGGATAAAGAGATATAAAGCTTAGGAGCCTCTGGGTGGTTCAGTCCATTAAGCATTGGACTCTTGATCTCTGCTCAGGTCATGATCTCAGAGTGAATTCGAGCCCCACATTGGGCTTTGCACTGACAGTGCAGAACCTGCTTGGACTTCTCTCTCTCCTCTCTCTCTGCCCCTCCCCCAGTCTTGCATGAACACACCCTCCCTCTCTCTCTCAAAACTAAACAAAAATTTAAAGAGCGATGAAGATTAATCCGTTTATTTTTAGCATCTGAGTCTATGACAGGCACTTAAATAGTTCCCATTTCAGAACTTTATAAACAATGATAGCCATAGAATTCTTTTGTTTTATTCTCATTTTTTGAGTAACTTGGAGATTGTATAAACCCATTGATCTCATTTCATAGATGAACAAGCTGAAGAATTTTGAGATTAAGCTACTTAGTAAAACACTTAGATAATTGAATTCCGTATTATGAATCAGTTTATTTTTTTTCTTGCATAACATTTAACTGGCAGGTCAAGGGTGTTTTTTACAAAGGAAGAGTCCAGAGCCTGTCTGAGCCAGAGCAAAGGGACTGAAGGGAGGTCAAGATGATGGAATTTATGGAGGACATCTCTATCTGACTAAAAGTCAATCACTCAGATATTAGAGAGTGATTTTTGTCTCTCTGTATATCTTTTAATCGTTATTTTCGTGGCTTCTGACCTGCTATGACCCATGTTAAGAAGAATTATAGGGGCGCCTGGGTGGCGCAGTCGGTTGAGCGTCCGACTTCAGCCAGGTCACGATCTCGCGGTCCATGAGTTCGAGCCCCGCATCAGGCTCTGGGCTGATGGCTCGGAGCCTGGAGCCTGTTTCCGATTCTGTGTCTCCCTCTCTCTCTGCCCCTCCCCCGTTCATGCTCTGTCTCTCTCTGTCCCAAAAATAAATAAACGTTGAAAAAAAAAATTTTTTTTTAAAAAAAAGAAGAATTATAGACAAGCAAGACCATTAATTGTTCCTTCCTGGCTCTAAGCAAGGAGAGGTTTGCAATGTGTGGTTCTGTATGGGAAGCCCATTGGTAAGATACCACTTGAGCGTCCGCATCCGGCATACTTCCGTTTCCCTGTGAAGACATTAGCCCCTTCTGAGGTACAGAGCTCACTTAGGCTGCCACTGGTCTAGATATCCTGTGAGTGGCAACCTTGGTTGCCAAGCACCTCTTCCCCTTGTCGAATATTCATCTCCCACTTCTGAACAACTACCGCTAAGCTAAACAAGGGTCCTCTGGGCCCAATGTGATGTTCTAATTTACCTTCCATTTTCACCCTCTCCCTTCCTACATGTATGCATTAAGAGCAAGCCCTCTCATCACTTTCCCTCATACAGTGCAAAAAAAGATAAGCCATGCATAGGGTGTGTGTGTATACATAAATATATAATCTCAAACCAATTAATTTGATAAAATATATCATAGAGGATAAACATAGCAACCATCTCATATTCCCCTACATAACTGAATATAAGAAAACTATAGCAAACAGATGGATGTTTTGTTCATACACCTAGCACAACTATTATCATCTACAGCACTGCTCCATCCCTTAGGAGCAGTCTGTCTTTCTGGAAGAAGTCTATGCAATTAGGAACATGTGAGTTGTCTTCTTTCCCATGTTTCACATACAGATGCTTAATTTCTATTCCTTAATAAACTCTCCTTTCCCTTTCCCTTTCTTCCTCTGTCCGGATCATCGCTAAACACCTTTCCTTTTCTTTCTCCCTGTTTTACTAGAAGTATAATCCAAAAATGGTGTAACTACATATTGTAGGATCTTAGGATAGATCCAACATTCTTTTTATATGATGGTCATAATGGTTCCCTCTTTTATGTTTTTAGTCATAACAGGTTTTGAAACTAATAACAAATATGAAATTAAGAACAGCTTTGGACAGAAGATTTACTTTGCAGTAGAGGATACAGACTGCTGTACCCGGAATTGCTGTGGGGCTTCTCGGCCTTTTACCATGAGGATTATTGATAATATGGGCCAAGAAGTTATAACTCTGGAGAGACCACTAAGGTGTGACAGCTGTTGTTGCCCTTGCTGCCTTCAGGAGGTCCGTGAGCAATTACCAGAGTGATTTGTAAAGTAGTTCAGAAAGAATTTTTACCCTCTCATTGAACTTATGTAATCAAAAGAGATTTAAAGGACAATTGGTCCATAAGGTCTTGGTTTATACTTGAAAGTGAATTGTTCAAGAAGAAAGGCAGGTGAAAAACAATTGAGCCGTTAGCCCCATGTTGCATGAGTAGTGTGTCTCATGGGGTTGTGATCAGAGATCTCAGAGACCAGTCATGTTGATCTTCATGGAGAGTTGAGAAGGTAGGGCACCTTGGACAAGTCCCTTCCCTAAAATGAACATGAAAGGCCTGGCCAAAGCCAAAGCAAGGACACTATAGAAAAATATCCCAAAATATCTTAAGTGTGTTCATCTCACAATTTTGGCCAACCTACGTAAGAAACAAACTTAGGAGGAGCCCTCCCTGAAAAATACCAATGCCTGTGTTTTTATGAATCCCTAAAAAAGTTAATGTATTTGAGTCGCCTATAAGGGGCGTATACTAGTTGTGAGTACCTGCCTCCAGAAAGACCAAGTGTCTGTTTCATTTACTTGGCAGCCCAGTGATGGAGAATGTGGATCTCAGGGGAGATGCCGGGGCACAGAGACTTTACAGGGATGTGGGGTTTTGCTTGTGTCCCCGTTGGCTTGAGACCAGCTCTGCTGGGGTCTCTCAGTCATTCCATACAGGTAGCTGTGCCAGCGTGAAAGACAGAGTGACAAGCACATGAATATTTGAAGTCTAATACTGTGCCTATTTTAAGAAGATAATCGAAGTTGTTCATACTGAATTATTTTTTTCCCCATGTCCTTTAGGTTAGATAGAGTAATATTTATCCATAGGAATCTCTGAGGAAATACTGAGAAATTGATGGAATATGCTCTACAGTATAAATAGTACATTAACATGTATTATACTATTTGATGGTAAAAAACAGACCTAGGAAGTCATCATTTACTGATGAGCACACTGAGGCACTTTCAAGGTCACCTCCCTAGTAGCAGAGCCAAGACTCCAAGCCTCATTTTCTTTCCATTTTGGCGCCATTGCTATTCATATTTGAAAATTGCACCACCGATCAGAGCCATGTTCCTACATCTAAACCACCATTCTTTTTTAAAGTTTAAGAAAAGAGTTCCTTAACAATTTGGACATTTTTCATAAATGGGGAGATTAAAAATGTACGAGACCAGTAAAGCAAAGCTTAGGAGTGGAGACTATACGTGTAGCCTCCTCAAGTTTGTATCTCATCTTTTCCACTTTGTAGTTGGGAATCTTGATACAGGTTCATTAACTTCTCTTCCTCGGTTCCTTTCTCTATACATAGGGATGATAGTTCCAACCCTGCAGGGATGTGTTATGAATTAAGTGGTGCTTTAAACAGTGTCTGACACTTAGAAAGTATTCAATAAATGAGTTATTACCAGGCATCATAATTATTATGATTTATATATATTCTTTTGCCTTTGTAGATTGAAGTCCATGCTCCTCCTGGTGTACCTGTAGGTTATGTTACTCAGACCTGGCATCCATGCCTGCCAAGGTTTACAATTCAAAATGAGAGGAGAGAGGATGTACTAAAAATTATTGGTCCATGTGTTGTGTGCAGCTGTTGTGCAGATGTTGATTTTGAGGTAAGAGATGTGATAACATTTATAGGTCTTGCTTTCCTCATATAAGAATAATATAATTTGGGAGGATGTTATAAATACATTAAATTTGTGTATCCTGATATTTCAAGAGGAAGTCAGTGTGCTTATATATTTAACTTTGGTCAGAGAGGTGATTTTTGCTCTGATTACGCATCAGTGTTGACTATACTAAATGGAAAAAAGAGAAGCAGAGCTTCTTAGTCAAATAAATAAATATATGCAAAACATCCAACATTTGACCATGGTAGTTTCTATATGCAGGCTCCATATGTTATGCATTTAAGATAAAATGTTAACCTTGTGGGGCGCCTGGGTGGCTCAGTTGGTTGGGCATCCAACCTCAGCTCAGGTCATGAGCTCACTGTGTGTGAGTTCGAGCCCCACATCAGGCTCTGGGCTGACAGCTCAGAGCCTGGAGCCTGCTTCGGATTCTGTGTCTCCCTCTCTCTCTCCATCTCCCCTGTTCACACTCTGTCTCTCAAAAATAAATAAACATTAAAAAAAAAAAATGCTAACCTTGTCATCTAGGTCTGAGTGCCAAAGCATATGAATCCTTCCCTAGTCTGAAATACAGGTTTCCAGTGCTCTAGACCCTTCTTCAGAAGTTCTGACATCTTTGAGTTCCTACAAAATGCTCATGATACAGAGAGAGTTTTAAGAAAGATAGTGTAAAACATACTTCCCAATTATGTCTTTCCTTCTCCTTCTATTAAATTAGATCACTATAAACCACATGATAATCTATGTATCTATTACATGGAGGAATTTCATTACAGCAGTTGTCCAATAGATGTCCTAGCCTTGTAGCCCAAATTAATGTAGTTGCAAATGTTTAAAAATAGGGAGATTTTTGGGGCGCCTGGGTGGTTCAGTCCGTTAAGCAGCCAATTTCGGCTCAGGTCATGATCTTGCGGTCTGTGAGTTCGAGCCCCACGTCGGGCTCTGTGCTGACAGCTCAGAGCCTGGAGCCTGTTTCAGATTCTGTGTCTCCCTCTCTCTGACCCTCCCCTGTTCATGCTCTGTCTCTGATTCAAAAATAAATAAAGGTTAAAACAAATTTTTTAATAGGGAGACTTTTATAATTTAATCTTGCTCTCGTGATTCTCGTGGAAAATCAAAATATGTTAAGCTACACCAACATTTTTCCACAAGAGGGACAAAAATCTAAAACTGAGGAGGGCTGCCCCTTTGTGATAAGATATATGAAATCTGCCACTGTCCCCTGGCTTCTGAAAGTTTGCCACTGTCCAGCTTCATTCTTTTATATTATCTGCCTGGCTTCCCTAGTCATATGATTTTCAATTCCTCTGTTAGACCCTAGTTGTATAAAAGTGAATCCTTCCCTTTACTGACTTCAGAATAGAATGAGAGAGACTGGCAGTTTTGAGGAAACGCATGTGATACAGTGGAGACTTTATGAAGACTCTTACAAAACCATATACATAGTGTAGGGGGGATGTATACCATGCATGTGTAAAGACTTTATAGGTTTTTGTATAACAATAGTTCTCTAGGTAGGGGTTATCATTCCTATGAATGAGCCAGAGGACTGAGAGGTAATTGTTCTTTCAGGGAATATTACAGAATTTTTGCTGACATATTTGTAGAAAGTAAGTGAAAATACTGGTGCAACAAATCAAGCTGGACTGTGAAACTTTTATATTTAATGCTAAGGAATTTAGAAACTAACCAGCAGCCCTTCTCAGTGGATGCCTTAAACCATCTGTTACATGTAATAAATTAACTACTCTCTTGTGCATCTAGGGTGGCATTAACTATGTAACATCTTTGAGGGGATTGAGAAAATAGTCCCTTGAATCATTTTCTATAAGCTAGGTAATGGAAAGTTTGAAAGCAGGAATTATCAGTATGAGGAGCCACTATGGAACATGGACTCCATCATAGTGTTAATGGCATGGATACTTAGAGTAGGAAAGAGGTAATGGCCTGAACACAGCAGGAGCAGGAGCCATGCTAAAGGAAGAAATAATTCAGAGACATTTCACAAGTGTACCAAGGGGAAACGGATTCATGGATTTGATGTCAATTGAGCATGAAAGAAAATTTGGAGAGGATTCTGATGTAATATTATTCCAATAACTTAGAAGGAGATTATTTTTAAAAAGGACAGGAGAATCTGAAAACAAACCAAATAGAAATTCCATAAATAAGAACACTCATGGATGAAACCTCATTGGGAAGGTTGAGCTGAAAATTAGATACAGGTGAAGAGGGAATTAATGAACTGGACGATCTATAGGAGGAAAATAAATAGGAGAGGTGAAAAGATAAAAATTTGAAGGGATGGGGAGACTGGGTGGCTCAGTTGGTTAAGCATTCAACTTTGGCTCAGGTCATGATCTCATGGTTAGTGGGTTAGTGGGTTAGTGAGTTCGAACCCCACATCAGGCTCTCTCCCTCTCTCCTCTCTGCTCTGATTCTCTGCCTCCCTCTCTCTCTCTCTCTGCCCCTTGCCCCTCTCAAAAATAAATTAAAACAAAAACATTTTTGAAGGGACCAAAAAAAATTGAACGTATGTGAAAGCTAGAATAAACTACTTTTGCATATGCCAAAGAGGAGTCACAGAAAAAGAATACAGAAAATGTACTGAGATGATATCCAAAGAGATAAATGGATACGAATTCTGTAGACTAGATGCCATGGATTTTCAGAATCAAAAAGTGCAAGGAGTTCTGGGTAAGAAAAAGAAATGACACCCAGAGACAACTTAGATAAAATGTAAACTTAGACTAAAAAGGAAATCTAAAATCAGCAAGTGGGAGGGGGGAAGGTTATCTCAAATATGTAATTCCCTGACCATTAGGGATTATGAACATTTTACTGGCTATTTGTGTTTGTTCTCTTTGAATTGTCTATTCATATCCATTGCCTGTAATTTTACTGGGTTGTTTACTTTTTCTTATCAATTTATAAATGTAATTTGTGTGTTGAAGACATTGATCCTGCATCTGTCCTCTGATCTTAGTTTCCACAAATCAACCCTTTCTTTGTGGAACTTATTATATACATTTATTTATTTTATGTCACATATAGTCACATATATCTATTTTAGTATCTTCTGATTCTCCTGTCTTGATTATGAAGTTACCCCCAACTTTCTATTTTATTTATTCGTCTTTTAAATCTTTTTATACTTAAATCTTTAACTCATAAAGAGTTAATTGTATTTATACAAGATTGAACATTTTTTTCTTTCAGGTGACTAGAGAACTATGTCACCATGATTTATTAAGTAAAGTATTCATTCCTTACTGAATTGAAATACATTACATTAAATTCCCACAAGTAATGGGATGTATTTTAGATTTGTCTCTGTTTCATTGATCTAATTATCTGTTCCTTCAAGTGCCTTATGATTCAATTATGGTAACTTAATGCTGCATTATATATCTAGTCCTAGCCAAACAGCCACTTGTTATTCTTCTTTATCATAGGTTTTTGCTATTATCAGATTTTTCCTTTCCTATGAATAGTAAGGCAATTTTTCAGAAGATAGAATCCTACTATTATATTAAATTTGTATTCAGTTTTTTTTAATTAGCATATTTGATGCTAAACCTCTCTCATCCCAGAAGTGTTATGTCTTTTTATTCATTCATATCTAATTTTATATTCTTCATAAGATCATATGGGTTTCTTTATAAAGAACTTTACCCTTTTTTAAAAAAAAATTTTAATGTTTATTTTTGAGAGAGAGACAGAGTGTGAGCAGGGGAGGGACAGAGAGAGAGGGAAACATAGAATCCGAAGCAGGCTCCAGGCTGTGAGTTGTCAGCACAGAGCCCAAGGTGATCATGACCTGAGCTGAAGTCTGATGCTTAACCGACTGAGCCACCCAGGTGCCCAAACTTCCCTCTTTTTCTTTATGTTAACATTTTCCTAAGTAATTTATAGGCATTATCACTACTAAGCAGGAATGTGTATGTTAGGTTCTTGTTGTTAATATTAAAAAAGACTACTTTTTTTGTTTACCTTTTATCCAGTCTTCTGACTGGATTCTCATATTTAACTTCAAGAAACATTTTTGCTCAGGCGCCTGGGTGGCTCAGTCAAGTCACCATCTCGTGGTTCACAAGTTCGAGTCCCACATCAGGCTCTGTGCTGACAGCTCAGAGCCTGGAGCCTGCTTTGGATTCTGTGTCTCCCTCTCTCTGCCCCTTTCCACTCATACTCTGTCTCTCTCTCAAAAATAAATAAAACACTAAGGGTTTTTTTTTTTTATTAAAAAAAAGAAACATTTTTGCTTATTTACACTTGATTTTTCTAGATACAAAATCACAGAGTAAATGAAATCATTTTTGCTCTTCTCATATTTACCAATTAGCTCCTTTTCTTTTCCAGTCTACTTCACAGCAAAACTGAATAATAATGCCAATTGTGTGAATACCTATCAAGCTGATGACTTCAATTGAAATAGCAAATGTTTCATAATTTAGAAAGACATTGGCTACTGTTTTTCATAGTGATTTTCTATTACTATTTACCTAGATCAGGAATCCGCAAACTTTTTAAAATAAGAGGTAGAAAACATTTTAGACTTTATGGGCCATATGGTCATTGTGTGCAACTATTCAAATCTGCCATTGTAGCATGAAGATAATCACAGACGATACATGAATACTGTGTAACTATGTCCTAATACAGCTTTTTATAAAAACAGTGGGCAGGCTAGATTTGTCCCACTGACCATTGTTCGCTCACCCTGACCTAGATTTTTATTAAGAATTGATACTTAACTTTCTAAAAGCAGGGTATCACAATGGTCTTGACTACAGACTCTGAAACAGAGTGTCTGGGTTTGAAAACCTCCCCATGTCTTCTTATCAGTGTGAACTTGGACAAATTCCTTGACCTCTGTCTGCCTCAGTTTTTTCATATGAAAACTGTTTAATAATATATGTATCTTATAAAGATATGAAGAAAAAAATTACCTAATACTTATAAAGCATTTGTATGTTATACATATACTAAATATTCTATAAATGCTTAATTAGCAAGTAAATAAAATACTTTTTCAGTGTCTGATACACTAAGTTTTGAAATCTATGATTTTCTAGTATTATACAATTTATTACAGTATATTCTTTTGATACTTACCTGAGGTCTATGTGCTACTGTTCAATTTGGATTTTTTGCATTTATATTTATATTATAAGATGAACCTATAGATCTATTTTTAGAATACCTCTATCAAGTTTTGCTTCATAGGTATATAATACTAGTTCATTATTTTGAGAAGTTGCAGCCATTTCATTATATAGATTTTCCATTTTTAAATATCTAAATTTAGGTAAAAATTATCTGATCCTATTGACTTTTCATTTGTAAATCATTCCCATTTCTGAGCCTTTTCATAAAAAAATTATATGTTCTACTTCTTATGTAAACTTTTAAATTTCTTGCTCTAGGAATATAAAGGAGAAATGTCAATAGTAGTTAAGTCCAGTGGCAGGACTGTGATGGTTGCTATTTTATCTTTTGTATATTTCATTTAAAAAACACTTGAGAAATTAAATTTAACAATACATGTAAGGTTTCATTACTAGCTTCAAATGCTGATGACAGTTAGTAGTGTATACAACAGGTAGGCAAGAGGGATTTCTGTTAGTCTGTTGAGCCACAATAATGTTGCATGACAAATAACCCCTAAAGCTCTGTGGCTTAAAACAGTGGTATGTATTTTCATGCTTATGGATCTGCAGGGCAACTTTGCCTTAGGGACTCTATCCAACTCTGCTAGTTGGCTCTGATTTGGGCTGGAAATTGGCCTCAGGTCTATACCAGATATATTCATTCTGCAGCTGTAGCAAATGCAGCTACCTGGATCATGCATTTCTAGTGGCTGATCACTGGGGAGCAAGAGCCAGGCCAAACCATTTAGCCATGTTGAAGCCCTCTTCTCTTGTCACATCTGCTAACATTCCATTGGTTAAGCAAGTCACATGGCCAAGCCTAACTATCAGTGTGCAGGGATATATACTGGGCCTACAGTTGTCGGGGGAAGGGTAGTGCATGAATATTTGCTGAGCGGTAATGGATGTTATCACAGTTATCATATTAGATGTTTGTTTCAAATCTTAAAGAACCCATCTACCCACACCAAAATAAAATGAGTCAACTGTTTTTAGTTTCCCCGCATTTGTTTTCCTGTTCTCAACCTGAACTAGAGCTTCAGTGGGTGTTGCTAGCACTTGTGGTTCCTTGTGCATATTTGAAAAGGACATTTCCCCTTCTGGTTTCACAGAACTCTCCATGTACACGCCATGGTGAGTGTGGGCTCTGTTCATCCGCCCACATGCCAACTTGGTGAGGTCCATTTATCCAGCTACAATCTGTTCAACTCTTTACGATGGCCCTGGGCTTTCCTCAGGCAGAATTGTAAAATTAGAAAAACTTTACTTCAGAGCTCTTTTTATCTTGTATCCTTCTTGTTGTTCACTGTCCAGTCTTAACCTATCCCTTGACCCGGGGCATCCCATCAAGTTACTTATTGGTTACTTAACTTTTCCTTTACTCAAAACTGCCAGTCCTCTTTTCCAGGATCTATGCATTTCACATTTTCCTGCTGATGGTGGCAATGAACCCTCCCTCACATTTAAATGCTCAGCCTATGTAAACTCTCTGTGCTTCTCTTAAAACAAAAGTAACATGGGGGATTAGTTTAGTACCTTCCTGATGGCTTCTAGAAATTTCATCTAAGAAACATTTTATATTTGTGTCTTTTCCTGCCTCAATTTTGTTTTAGATCAATTCATTTATTGCTACCTATCATAATGTAGAATAGGAAATGTTAAATATTTAAGCAGAACTACTTTCATGTAAGTTCTCTACAGCAAAGGTGTTTTTCATGCATGTAAAAGTAGATACAGGAATCCATATATATGTAATGAGTGATACAATGTTCATAGTTAAGTATGGTACCTAATTTTAATAGAGTATTTCACTTTATTTCAACTTTTACGGTAGTTTGTTTTCATTTTTCTAGAATTCTTTAAGAATCTTTTTTTTTCCCATTTTAGATTAAATCTCTTGATGAAGAAACTATAGTTGGCAAGATTTCCAAGCAGTGGACTGGTTTTGTGAGAGAGGCATTTACAGATGCTGATAACTTTGGTATCCAGTTCCCTTTAGACCTTGATGTGAAAATGAAAGCTGTAATGCTTGGTGCATGTTTCCTCATTGTGAGTCTATCCGTAATAATCTTGGGTTTAGGTGGTTTCTCTAGTACCATTCTGAAATGGTTTAGTAAACTGTACATTTTTATTTATTTTTTTATTTATTTTTTTTTTATTTATTTTTTTTTTCAACGTTTATTTATTTTTGGGACAGAGAGAGACAGAGCATGAACGGGGGAGGGGCAGAGAGAGAGGGAGACACAGAATCGGAAACAGGCTCCAGGCTCTGAGCCATCAGCCCAGAGCCCGACGCGGGGCTCGAACTCACAGACCGCGAGATCGTGACCTGGCTGAAGTCGGACGCTTAACCGACTGCGCCACCCAGGCGCCCCAAACTGTACATTTTTAAATGACCTTGTTAAGTTTATAGGCTTTATTCAAAGAGGCACCATTTAATTCAAGCCCTTAAATTTCATTTTCTCCTGGTACTCTGGGTTCACAGATAACTAGTTTCTCTAGAGAGTCTACACAATTTCATATGATAACAAACGGACCTCATGTGATAAGGAAGGGCCTCGGTCTTTGGAATTTTTATTTAAAAGTTGAAATCAGTGCATTGGAAAAGAAACTTGGCTTGAATCTGGGCTTACATGGAATAGACTCAGGAAAACAAGATTTCCTCCTGATTGATTAAATCATCTACTACGGGAGTGAAACTGCAATAAAAGTAAATAACTAGTCAAGCCGTTAGATGGAACTGCCATTTGAGAGGAATTATGTGGGACAGAGCAGTGATTCCAAACTTACCTTCACATCAAATCAGCTAGGAAACTTAAAAAAAAGACAAAAAACAAAACAAACAAACAAAAAACAAGTATCAGGCCATACCCCAATTTAACTAAATTAGAAGCTCAGAATTAGAAGTTTGTACAGCTCCCCAGGTGACTCCATATGCAGCCAAGTTCAAGGGCTCACAATAGTTTCCAACCCTAGCTGCATAATAGAAACACCTGAATAGCTTCCAAACTCCCTAGGTCAAGACTACATCCAGATAGGAAATCAAAATCTCGGGAAGTGGGATCAGGCCTGCAATCTGTTTAGAACTGACAGGTGATTCCAATATGCAAGGAAGATTTAGAGCCACTAGATGAGCATCTTAAACACTGACATTGGGGATGCAATCCCCAAAAAGTGGAAAGTGAGAGAATATACAGAAAAAGGATCCAGTTATTTCAACAAATAAATGTTGGGAAAATAAAAAGATAAAAATAACGTAATAAGAGAGAGACTTAAGAGACATCAACTCAATGTAATTTATAGCTCATATTTAGATACTGATTTGAACAAACCAGTATAAAAAAAACATTTAGAAGGACTTAAGAGAAATCTGAACATTGGCTATTTGATGATATTTTAATGGATTATTGTTTTTTTCAAGATATCCTAATGATATTGGGCTTATATAAAAACAAGAGTCCAAATTTTTACGGGTTCACACTGAATGTGTTTCAGTATAAAATGGTATGATATCAAAGATTTACTTTTAAATAAAGAGAGTGAGGGCAGGGGGATCTAGGGGATGGAGTAATTAATGAACCAAGATAGGTTAACTAATTATTAAAGCTGGATGAGTGGCCTTTGGGATTTTATTTTGCTATTCTATCTCATTGGGGATAGACTCAATATTTTCTGTATAAATTAAAAATAGAACCACAGTTCTGTTTAAAAATTGTGTTTTCACTGTTTATTTCACATGAAAAGTAAAATCAAAACTTAACCACAGGGAACCATTTGACCAAAGGTAAATATACCATCACTAAAGATCTGGTGTGCGAAGGGAAGAGAGGTTAGTCCAGGGTGTTTGGATAGGTGAGAAATGGGATTGGGATTTGTGGTGGGGTTATCAGAAAATGACTATGGGGTAGATTGGGCCTCTTATAAAGGACTTCTAAATATTGGACAACTTCTTGTTGGGAAGATACTGACAATTATTTGGTTGGTTTTAAACTAGAAATAAATAAAATCGTTATTTTATTAGGAAGATAAATCCTGGTGCCTAGATGAGAAGTGAATTGATGAGAGGTAAAATTGCAATAGTGCAACTGCAAGTGAATGGTGAAAAGAATTCAATTTTTTCTTTGTGAACAGATAAGGGAAAATGATAGACATGATAGAAAATCCATAGGACTTGATGAAAATCATAGGGAAGTGGGTCTGGTTAGACACTGCTGTAGTGAGATAGTTGGGAGAAACCGTGGTGGACCAGTTTGCGGGAGAAATCATAAAACTGGGCCCAAAAACTCTTAAGATGCCTGCTACCTCTAAGATGGCTGTCATTCTAAAAAAAATCTGAAATGTGTACAGTGTATTCTGGTCTCAAGAAAAGTTGTATTACTAGAGAAGGAGAAAGGAAGAAAGATTGAAAGAGGAATATTCTAAGTGGCATGTGAAAAAGTGAAATTTAAAGAAATTACCAGAGGATTAATTAAATGAATGCAGAGCAAGGCGCCTGGGTGGTTTAGTCGGTTGAGCATCCTCCTTTGGCTCAGGTCATGATCTCACGGTTTGTGGGTTCGAGCCCTGCGTCCGGTTCTGTGCTGGCAGCTCAGAGCCTGGAGCCTATTTCAGATTCTGTCTCTATCTCTCTCTGCCCCTCCCCCACTTGCACTCGGTCTCTCTGTGTCTCAAAAATAAACATTAAAAAAAATTTCTTTTAAATGTAAATGAATGCAGGTAATCAATAAGTGAATAGAATTACAGGATTTAATTGCTGTTAAAATGGAAGGCTAAAGCTATCAACTTTTCCCAGATCTGCTTATTTGGTCAATTTTTCTCTTAAGCAGATATGTTATGTTTCATCAGACCCCTTAACATTTATGATCTGTGCTTTGTTGCTGAAAATTCATTTCTGTATTTTTGTTTTTATCTAGGATTTCATGTTTTTTGAAAGGAGTGGAAACACAGAATAAAAAGAAGGAGTGTGGTAGGGGATCAATGAAAGCCTCGGAAAGTGTGAAGTCTGTGTACTTACTGGGACTTTGTCAAGGAAAAACTAATTGGTTTTCTCTTTATTGAAATGACTTCTAGCATTTGTGAATTCTACTGTGATGCCTGGTATATGCGATGACTTTTCAAATTATAGAGTTTATTTTCTATATAACTTACCTATAAATGTTTTTATGCATTTTGTTTTGTTTTATACATTTTCTTTTTCCTTGTGTATTTTAGAGAAAGGACATGTTAATTTTTTACATTTAATCATGAAACTTCCTGTGGCAAATTGTTCTGAACTACAATCTATTTTCAAATTTTACACGAAATTAAGTCCTTATTAATTTTAAAATATAAATGTGCATTTTATTAAATATGGTTCCAATTTATTTCACACATAACAGTCATGTTATTTTCCAAATAATGTATGTTCAAACAAGTTAAAAATGAATATAATTTGTTTCCTTTACAATTATGTTAAACTAACACTTAATATTCATATTACCAAAGAAAAATAAAACGTGTATGTGTCTTTTGTTCAGCAAGTCACAGTATATGAAACTTCTTTTGTAAGCTAATCTGCTACTATAAAAAAATTTTCATTATTGATAAGAAAATAAATTACGATTTTTTTATGATTTTCTGAAAAAGACATGTCCTAAAGAAGGACACATTTAAAAATTCATTATAGAACTGGAGGATTGTTATAATTTTTGAAGTAATTATTTACACGTGGAATGTTTAGCTCCTGTATTCATTCTGTCTTTCACAGAGCATGATAGTTAGGAGAGCACTCAGGTATTAAATAGAACGTATATATTCCATCTGAGTAGAAACTGCAGTAACTGTCTGTTATTTACATGAACAATCAAACAACTGAATTAAAAATTATTGATATATTTCTTTGCATATTTGATTTTTGTTTTTAAACAAACTGTGAACAATTTCGATGGTATTCTGAACCTTACACGTTTACCACCTCTACCCTTACATATTCTCCTTTAAAAGGAGCAAAAGCATAAATTCATACCAGGGCTATAAACTAAGGTTTCTACCTGTCCGAAACAAAGGAATTTTCATACTGTGTTTTGTAAGAAAGCCTGGATTGAGTGAGAGGAGATGTCCAACCCACAATTTAGCTGCTGCAAAGGAAAAGTGTGTTTAGGAAAAGAAGGACTTAGGGGAAGGATTCCTGTTCATCTTCAGTAGAACCCTAACAACACCACTAGCTCCTAGTGTTGAAAATATTGGGATGACTGGGGAGCTAGACCCCCTTTCATTATAGTCCAAATAATTCCCCCATGTCGGATCCCAACAATGAGAGGTAACCGAAACGCTCACGTTCAGTTTAGAATTGGTACACACAGCATCCCAGGTAAAAAGAGGGGATTTGCCTGGCTGTTTCCTAGT
This sequence comes from Herpailurus yagouaroundi, assembly GCF_014898765.1. Taxonomy (NCBI): domain Eukaryota; kingdom Metazoa; phylum Chordata; class Mammalia; order Carnivora; family Felidae; genus Herpailurus; species Herpailurus yagouaroundi. The sequence goes on along the minus strand of NW_024412400.1, from coordinate 41,628,927 downwards.
GGCATTATTTGTGCCAGGTCCAGAAGGGGAGGGCTTTCCAAGCTAACTATCAAGCACCACAGGCATTCCCAGAGAGCTCAGGACTGGCTAGAAATCTCAGAACTGTTGTGTCTGGGTGTGTTTATGGGAGGGGAGTATGATGGGTGATAGGGTGTTGGGGAGGAGGGCTGATAGCAACTTTTGGTCAAAAGATAATGAACAAGTAGAGATACCTAATGATTCCAGTTAGAAGCAGAATAAGGAATGTCCTCATAATTCAAGTTCATTAGTGTGTTTATCTTGACTCCCTTTAATTATTCTATGACAATGAAAACAATAATCACCATTTAATCCAGTAGCTAGAGTAAGAAGGCATTTTTTAAATATGATTCAAGGCTCCCCAAGAACTTTTCTGCTCCAAAAAAGAAAAGAAAGGAATGGAAGAGAGAAAGAAGGAAGGAAAGTTGGTTTTTGCAGAAGCCAACTTAAAGAAAATGTAGAAGAAATAATGGAATTAGAAAATCACCATTTGCCAGTTCTCATCATAATAATTAGATTCCCGCAAGAAAACATGAACGGCTGCTAAAATCAGTGGTAAAAACTTGTGGTATTCCTATGCTGCTGTGTTATACTGTATTACACTGTCTCAAAGTAACTCCCTGTGAGATACTTACTAATTTTAAAAAAGTAAGATAGTAATTTATACTGGGGTACCTGGGTGGCTCAGTCGGTCGAGGATCAGACTCTTGATTTTGGCTCAAGTCATGATCCCAAGGTGATAGGACCAAGCTCCACTTTGAGCTCCATTCAGTGTGGAGCCTACTTGGGATTCTCTCCCTCTCTCTCTGCCCCTCTGCTCATGCTCTGTGTCTCTCTTTCTCTCTCAAAAATTAAAAAAAAAAAAAAAGACAGTAACTGTACAGTTACTGTAGGATACAGTTCAGCTAAGCTTTCTGACATAATACAACAAATATCCCCTTCCCTCTAGTTTGCATTGTTTGTTTTTCATTTGAACCCTCCCCTTTGCTGCCTTTAAATCCATATTTCTACCATCAGTCTGTTCATGATTATGGAGATGTCCTCTAAAATAGTACATATTTTCTCTACCATGTTCCTCACTTCCTTCTGAGTACTGACAGTGGAGTCCCTTATATCCAAATTTCTGGGAACAATCTACTTAAGGCAATTTTGGCTTTTTCTCACACTCCTCAAAATTCTTCCAGCTTTACCCATTTCCAAATCCTAAAACTACTTCTACATTTTTAGGTATTTGTGGCAGTAGCACCCCACTTCCAGATCCCAAACCGATATTAGTCTACTATTGCTGCTATAACAAACCACTGAAAAAAACCTCAAGGGCTTTAAACAATACAAATTTGCTATCTTATAGTTCTGGAGGTCAAAAGTCTGAAATGAGTCTTAGTAGGCATCAATTGAATGTTTGTGTTTCCACAAAAATCATGTTGAAACCCTAACACCAATATAACTTAATTATTCTAAGGAAGTGATGAAGGTTAAATGAGCATAAAGGATGCTGATCTGATTGGATTAGTGTCTTCTCATGCACACGCACCAAGGGAAGGCCTTGTGAGGACATATACAAAAGGGGACATCTACAAGTCAGAAAGAGAGCTACCAACTGAAACCAATCATGTTGGCACCTTGATCTTGAACTTCCAGTCTTGAGGACTATGAGAAAATACATTTCTGTGTTTAAGACTTCTAGTCTGTGATATTTTGTTACAGTACCCTAAACAGACTAATATACCAGATCAAAATCAAGACTGATACTGAAAGAGCTTCCTTCTTTCTGGAGGCACTAGAGTAGAATCCTCCTTGCTTTTTCCATCTTCACAGGCTACTGAGATTCCTTGACTGAGAATTTCTTTCCATCTAAAACCACCAAATGCTTCCATTACAATATTTCTATCTCTGACTCCAATTCTGCTTTGCTCTCCCAAATTTAAAGGACCCTGGGGATTACACTGTACCATCCTGGATAATCAGGGATAATGTCCCTATTTTAAGGTTACTTGATGAGCAGCTTTAATTCTATCTGCAACTTAACTCACCCTTGCTGTGTAACATAACATTGGGTTTAAAATATGGACATTTCTGTGGGGCCATTATTCTTCCTATTGTGTGTGTGTGTGTGTGTGTGTGTGTGTGTATGGAACATAGAATATTACTTTTCATGTGTCTTAAGAGCATATAAATGGCATACTATATATACCTTCTGCAACTGAAATTATTTTTCATTACTATTTTCTTTCATACCTTGCCAATGTTGATATGTGTAGCTCTGGTTTGCACATTCTTTTAGTTTTATAGAGTAACTCTATTTTATGAATATAATACCATGTATTTACCTATTCTGTTCTGGACGGGCATTTTGGTTGTTGCTAACTATGATAGTTGACATTATGTTAACTTGGCTAGGCCTAGGTACTCAGCTATTTGATCAAACATTATTCTACATGATTCTGTGATGGTATTTTTTAGGTGAGATCAACATTTAAATCAGCAGACTTTGACTAAAGCCAATTACCCTTCATAATATTGGTGGGTCACATCCAATCAGTTGAAGGCCTTAATTAAAAATGATCAACCCTCTCTCAAAGAAAAGAGAATTATGACAACATAGCACTTTCAGACTCAGACTGCAGTATCATATCTTCCTGGGTCTCTGATCTGTCAGACTACCCTACAGATTTTGGACTTGTCAGCTTCTGTAATCATGTGAACCAAGTTCCTTAAAATCCCCTTTTTTTCCCCCCACTCTCTCATCCTCCCCTTCCACCCTTCCTCTCCTTTATTCTATTTCTCTGGAGAATCCTAATACACTAACTTTCTCTACAATGAATCTTACAGAATATTTATGTATGTGCATATTTCCTTGTATACATATGGAAGAGGTTCTCTGGGGCTATTCCTAATAATAGTAATTAGTAGTTCTAAAAGTATGAGCATTGGGGAACCTGGGTGGCTCAGTCGGTTGAGTGTCCGACTTCAGCTCAGGTCATGATCTCACAGCTTGTGGATTCCAGCCCCGCGTCGGGCTCTGTGCTGACAGCTCAGAGCCTGGAGCCTGTTTTGGATTCTGTGTCTCCCTCTCTCTGCCCCTAACCCACTCACATCCTGTCTCTGTCTCAAAAATACATAAACATTAAAAGTATGAGCGTTTTCATTATCATGAGATATTGTAACATTGCTCTCCAGTCAGTCATACCAACTTACTGTTTTATCAGTATTGGATGAGCAGTGCTATTTCATTACATACCCACCACATCTTGATATTGTTGGTTTTCCTCAACTGATTTTTTTTTTTAAATCTTTATTTATTTTTGAGACAGAGAGAGACACAGCAAGAGCAGGGAAGGGGCAGAGAGAGAGGGAGACAGAGCCCGACGCGGGACTCGAACTCACAGACCGTGAGATCATGACCTGAGCCGAAGTTGGCCGCTTAACCGACTGAGCCACCCAGGCGCCCCCCTCAACTGATCTTTTTAATAAGGAATCTCATCGTTTTAATTTGCATTTAAGAGATTTCTAGTGAGGTTGAACATACTTTAAAAAATTTTTTTTAATATTTATTTATTTTTGAGAGACAGAGCACAAGTGGGAGAGGGGCAGAGAGAGAAGGAGACACAGATTCCGAAGCAGGCTCCACGCTCCAAGCTGTTTGCACAGAGCCCAACGCAGTGCTCGAACTCACAAACCGTGAGTTCATGACCTGAGCTGAAGTCGGACGTTTAACCCACTGAGCCACCCAGGCGCCCCAAACAGATTTTCATTTGTTTGTTGAATGTTCATATTTTCTGTAATATTATCTTTTTACATACTTGAGCCTTTTGTTTCTGTTGGTTTGCTTATCTTTTTTCTTATTGATTTGGAGTTATTTTTCAGTTAACAATCTACTTTTTTTTTAATGTTTATTTTTGAGAGAGAGAGAGAGAGAGAGTGTGAGCAGGGGAGGGGCAGAGAGAGAGAGAGAGGGAGACACAGAATGTGAAGCAGGCTCCAGGCTCTGAACTGTCAGCACAGAGCCCGACACCGGCTCAAACTCAGGAACCATGAGATCATGACCTGAGCTGAAGTCAGAAGTTTAACTGAGCCATCCAGGGACCCCTTCAGTTACCAATCTATTATAAGCTATATGCATTGCAAATATCTTCTCCCAGATTGGGGCTTTTATTTAAGGTTATTTATGATGTCTTTTTGTGTGTGTGCAGAAATTTGAATAGCCATATTTATCAATTCTTTTTCATGGTCTGCATTTTTGAGGTGTTTGCTTTTGTTTTGCAGGTTTGTTTTTCATAGGTCATTAATCCACTTGGAACTGATTTTTTTTAAGTATAGAGTGAGAGATGTCTAATTATATTTTACATAAATAAGCACTCTAATAGCAATAAATTGTTAACTTTTGGGGCACCCGGGTAGCTCAGTCAGTTGAGCAACTGACTTTGGCTTAGGTCATGACCTCATGGTTGATAGGTTCCAGCTCTGCATTGGGCTCTGGGCTGACAGCTGGGAGCCTGGAGCCTGCTTTGGGTTCTGTGTCTTCCTCTCTCTCTACCCCTCCCCTGCTCTCTCTCTCTCTCTCAAAAAGTAAATAATAATTAAAAAAATTAAAAATAAAATATATTGTTATCTTTTTCCTGGCTGGTAATGCTTACCTTTACCAGAATCATTTGCATGGATATTTTTTATCTGTTTATTGGCTTCTCCTATTCTACTAACCCATATATGGGTGAAAAATTGCTCAATTTTTTCATATCAAAAATTACTTTCAAATTTGCTTGACAGTGTATTTTCTCTTAAATATTATTTTTATTTGGTCCCTGCCTTTTAATATCTGCCTTTTAACCATGGACCATACAGCAGGCAATGGGGAAGAGCATGCCACAGCAGGACATTCAATGTCTTGTTAAAATGAACTAGTCTCGGGGCGCCTGGGTGGCGCAGTCGGTTAAGCATCCGACTTCAGCCAGGTCACGATCTCGCGCTCCGTGAGTTCGAGCCCCGCGTCGGGCTCTGGGCTGATGGCTGGAGCCTGTTTCCGATTCTGTGTCTCCCTCTCTCTCTGCCCCTCCCCCGTTCATGCTCTGTCTCTCTCTGTCCCCAAAAAATAAATAAACATTGAAAAAAAAATTAAAAAAAAAATGAACTAGTCTCTAGTATTACCAGGTATCTATTATCTATTTTAGATTTTTTTTTATTTGTTTTGTTTTGGAAGCAAGCAATTTAAATCACGGTAACAAGAAACATGGATGTCAAAATAAAACTTTAGAAGTTTGTCAAATTTGGGGGGGAGGGGCCAATATGGCAGAGCAGCATGGAAGTTCTCATCTTTCTCTCATCCCTGAAATATAGCTGGATCATCAGCAAAAAGTGTTGCACACCTAGGGATTTGAGTATTAATACAACAATCTGCATTACTTGAGCCACAGGATGTGGTAGGTATGCGGCGCAGAGAGGTGAACTGGGGGAGAAAGAAGCTGTGGAGGGTAGGGAGCTGTTTTTGTAGAGAGAGGACAGAGAAAGGTGTTGGGGGTAGAGTACAGCACGTTGGGAGAATACAGGAAAAGCACTCCCCTGGAAAGTAGCTAGAGAGAAAGAAAAAGAATGGAAACACACACAAGGGACTGAAGAAGAAATGTGTTCTCCAAAACCACTGACAGGAAGAAAGGACAGGGTTTCAATACCATTAGGACTCTATAAACAGGGGACCGCAGAGTCAGAAATTATGGGGCTCAATACCTGGCGGTGCTCTGGTGGGGAGGAAGGGCAAATCCCCAAGGGCAGGCAGTGAGGTCCCAGGGGTCTGGGGGGGCCACATGGGGAGAAGCGGTTCCCCTGCTTGGAGGGCACCTGGTAGAGGCCGTATGGCCTCCCCATAGGCAAAGGTCAGGGCAGACCCGGGGGGGGGGGGGGGGGGGGGCCACAGCCACGTTTGCTGGTATTGGAGCAAAGATGCCAGAATGCAGTGAAACCTGGCGCTTGCTCTGTGTTATGATTCACCGTAATCTCTAAAATTTGCCTCCGTGCAATCGCAGGAAGTTTTCTGGGGCTGGTCAGCACCCAGCCATTGCTCAGTGAGACCCTTCCCCAGAGGGTTGGAGCCGCAGGACTCTCAGAAGCAAGGGGTTTGGAAACATAGCTCCATCTGAGATAAAGTTCAGGAGGGAGTGCTACCTGGCAGGCTGACGCCTTGGACTGGACAGTGGAGAAGAGGAGAGTGGACAGAAGCCCGAGGCAAATGATGGGTGCTTGATTGCGGGTCAATGAGAGCTCAGAGTTCCTGCGTCAGAAACCAGGAAGCTGGGTGACACCATTTTCACCTCTCCTGCACATGCGTACAGATGCGTGTGTGCGACACATCTAACCACCTGGTAAGCTCAGCAGTGCCACCTAGTGGAGAATGGAGCCCTTACACCACACCCCGCCCAACTGGGCCCTCCAAGCACCCTAGAAGACCACCGCAAATCTCTTCACCTGCTTAGTGTATGGAATACAGAGTGCTTTATAGTTTGAATGCCAGCGGAAACTGGATGTAACTTCATTTGGGTTTCATTATTGTGTTTGGTGGTTCATCTCCTTGGGTTTAGGGGTTTTTTGCTTTTTTGCTTTTGTTTAAATTGTTTTGTTTTGTTTTTCGTTGTTTCTTCTTCTTTCTCTTTTTCTCCTTTTCTTTTTCTTGGATACAGAAAGAGAAAATTTTATTTGTATTCTTCTTTTCGTAATTTCTTAAAACATTATTTTTACTAGATGGGGTGTCAGTTAAGTGTCCGACTTCAGCTCAAGTTATGATCTGGCAGTTCCCCAGTGAGTTTGAACCCCACGTGTGGCTCTGTGCTGACAGCTTGGAGCCTGGAGCCTGCCTCCGATTCTGTGTTCCCCTCTCTCCCTCCCCTGCTTGTGCTCTGTCTCAGTCTCTCTCTCAAAAATGAATATACATTAAAAATAAATTTTAAGTGGCATTCTTTTTGAGAAAGTGTAATTATGAAGTTTTTTAAGCTATCTGATGTTGAAATTTTAATAAATGTTAGTTGCAGAGTAGACAATAACTTAAGGAAGAAGAAGGTCAACTGAAACAATAATGAGCCTGTATTTTATAAGTGAGCTTGTTCATTTAAATTTGTTTCACATTAACAGGATCACATGGAAAAAATTGCTCTGCCAGCTGTTGTAAAAGTAGCAATACGTATTCATATGCAGGGTATTGACTCTCTAGTTTTGCCATACCTAGCATATTTGTGAACAGTATTTATCATGGGGTTTTTTTTTTATGACTGTAGGCAAGAAATGGGATCTGAAGTAAGAAAACTGGATGTTCCCAGCAATAGAAACAGATTTAAACTGATAGCTGATTTTATTACATTTTCTTATCCTGCTGAAAAGGTTGATGCATATAATTAAAGCAACCATACCCTTAAGAGAAAGAGTTGACTCTTATCACGCTTTGTTAATTCTATAATGTCCAAAGACATAAAATGAAGTAGGTCTTCTCTTGTGGTCAAGTTATGGAACAAAGTCTTCTGGAATTTTGCCAAAAGATCAGACAGTGTTCCCAGGTGATACCCCTCAGGTCAAGATTCCGGCTTAAAGTAACAAAGGTCCATGAAAGGTAATTTAATAAGTGGCCTATTTTTTTTTTTTCATACTTGATTTTTGGCACTCTTCTGTTTTATTGTATAGGTCACAAATCTCTATCTGTGAAGGGTGGAACTGATCTAATTTTCAGTTAAATCATGCCAGATTTACCTCCATGCCTCTTCAGTTTTATGGGAGTTGATATTTAGAGAATTCATCAAACCAATCTATTAACAGAAGTCTCCTGAATAATTGACTTCTGTGAGGAGGAAAGCTGGTAAACGCAAATAAAAAGGGGCAGCCAGACATCCGAGGCCGGCTACTCCCCTTGCATGCTTTTGGGTTCTGCAATCTTGCTTGCCTCTTGCATCAGCCAGCAGCCAGGAACCAGAAGCTCCACGATACTAGTCTGCCCAACCCGGAAGCACATATTATAAAAGATCAGTAAAACCCGAGCCAGATGCTCAGCCTTTGGAGGTCACTCCGCTGGGCCGGCACCGGTGCAAAATAAAGTCTTTTCAGATTCCCCAAGTGCTTGTCATTTGTATCTTCTGGGCGCCGAGTATTTGCTGCAACACATGTAGCCGTATGTAATTCAGCGTTACTGGTAGATAATTAAATTCAGTCATATGAGGAGATGTAAGACATAGGTAAAACTATAGCAGTTTGCTTATCAAATCAAAATACGATCAGGATTTGACTTCAGCTTCTGAATTTTCTAGCTGTGTGATTTTGGAAAAAACCTTAATGAAACCTCTCTAAATTCTGACTTCTTGATTTCTATAATTAGGCTAATAATTACTTCTTTTTAAGGTTTTGTCAGGATTAAATAAGCATGTTTTACTATTACTACTGTTTATTGTTAATGCACCATTGATTCTCAACTCAGAATGATGTTACACTGTAAGCATTTCTTGTGAATTTCAGATGATGCAGAAAATGCTCTGAGACAATTAAAAAAAGTAATGTTACTCAGTCTTGGTATTGGATATACTAGTGTTTCCCACATTGAGGAAATAAGTGCTCTCCTATACTACAATGTATATTTGTGACATAAGTTTAGGTTTTGATATTTGATTCAAATGATAATTATATATATGTGTATACTTACTGAACAACTTACACATGCCATAGTTTCATTTTCATATTTTTGTTTTCTCAATTTTACTTGCCTTAAAGTTTTATCTAAAATTGTGAACTCATAATTTTATTAAAAGTTTTTTTGTTTTTTGTTTTTTTTTTAGTTTTTAATTTTGAGAGAGAGAGAGAGAGAGAGAGAGAGAGAGGCAGAGAGTGAGCAGGAGAGGAACAAAGAGAGGGAGACACAGAATCCGAAGCAGGCTCCAGGCTCTGAGCTGTCAGCACAGAGCCCGACGCAGGGCTCGAACTCACAAACTGTGAGATCATCACCTGAGCGAAGTCAGAGGCTTAAGTGACTGAGCCACCTAGGCACCCGTGAACTCATATTTTTAATTCAGGTTGATTTCTACATACCAACACAGGAATAACTGAATTTCCTTTAGTGTTCAAAAAGCAGTATTTCAGAGTATATGCACACCTGTAGAATTGTATAACTAGATGAAACCCGAAAGTATATTTTATAGGTAAGAAAACTGAGATTCTAATGTTTTTAAGATGGTTAAGATACAGCCCATGGTATGAAGATAGCCCTTTAGCAAGTTTGGTTTTCGAGGTTTCTATATACATGATAATTTTATATAAGTAGGAAACATGGCTTATTGTTTTCAATGACCGAAAAAGAAGGAAATTAAGAGGGCAACTCTGGATAAAGGGGTTTGTGAAGAGGTAACATGTCTCTTTCAAAACTGGATATACTAGAATTTAAGCCAGACATAATGTCTCTATATTTGTTTTAATCATTTATTTGTTTCAGTTTTTTGCAACCTGTGACTCAGGTTACTAGGGCCAACAGGGTATAGTTCTGGGATATTCGTTGGCACCTTCCTGACCCAGAAAATGGAGAGATTTTCAGTGTGTTAATCAGGATGGAGGCTTATTAAGGGGGACTTCTCAACAGCATCCCCTTGCACAAGGTGCAAAAAATAAACCAATATTGGGACTGTGGGGACCAGCAGTGTGGGAGAACCATCAGCTTTATATCCTGGTACACATCTAAGCATTCATAGAACTAATTAGCTTCAAAGTTCTGAATGGAAGGTTTATTTGTTGTGACTGCTCGGGCATCCTATCTCTTCCTCACAACAATTTTGAGAGACTGTGGATGTGGGGGCCACACAGAGGATCAAGCCTCTTCTAATTCACCTCCCAGGTAGCAATTTCACATGGAGTTTCCAGTTCTCAGTCACCATAAATGACTTCTGCCCTCTTTTTATGTCTATGGTCCTTTTTGTGGCCTAATAGAGATGTTATAACATATTAGGAAACTGTAGTCTTTAGGAAAAGGGATCTATAAATTTGCGGAGGCTTTACTGCTGCTATTCTGATATAAGGGAAAATATGGCTGCCTTTTTGGAGAGGATGCCTGGGTTCCTGGGCTTAGGACAAATCTCTGAGATCCCACTGAGGTGCTCAGTATCCAAAGAAGGAAGCAGACATTTATATTTCTATCTAGAGAACAGGAAAATAAACATCATAGCTCCTGAGTAACAAATCTTTTATTTCTGACTTCCAATTAGCCACATATATAAAATATAACTGATTCTCCATGAGTCAGCTCTTTTCTGCCCTGATGCATTCTCTCCATCCATACTACCCACTCCATTCCTTGATCCATCTCAATCACTCCTGCTATTTGTCTTCTGGATACCTGGGTTCTCTTTCTAGCTCCTCTATTTATAAATCTTAATGACAACAAAACTTTTTAAGGTTCATATATTTTGTCTGTAAAACTGTGATGAGGGAGAATAATATTATTCAGTGACAAAACCAGAGTTTTCTACCACATTCCCCAAAGAAGACTGGTTTTGACAGTCCCCTATATATGAGAGTACCTTTGTGAAGTCCAGGGGTCCAGCAGAGATATTCCAGCATACCTCTGGAGAAAAAAAATATCAGAGATTAAACACACTGGAGAGGGTAAGAACAATAGCTTCACTTTATCCACATCACCCTTCCCCTTCCCCCAAGGCAGCAGAGCTCATTGCCAAGAGACCTTTTTGGTTCATGATCTCTGCATGGAGGGAAGTTGAATATGTGGGCGAGTACCCAGTTTCCCCAGATGTGAAGAAGAGACCCACTTCTTTCTCACTCTACCCTGAATACTGAATGGAATGATGAGGACGCAGCTCAGAGAATGCATCTAGGGCTCTGGGAGGGCATCAAAGGACATGGATCCTACCAGCTCTGTCACAGACTCCATCTGTAGACCATCCATAAGCCGCTGGGGATGCCTCCCCTGCAGATCTGGCTTACAGGCACCAGTAACACTCCGTGTGCCTCACAAATACATATTCCCTCCCCATGGCCATCTCTCTGTTCATATGCCCAACAGATGGCTGGTTCTGCAGGCCCAACTATGCAGAACGGGAAAAAAATTGCACAGACTTGAGCATTCAGCTCTGTCCTAGGGAAAGCAAACAGGAGGCTCTCAGCACCTGGCCTGGCTTTGCCCTAGTTGGGCTGACAGAATGTATTTCTTCCAAAAGCCAGGCAATAAAGACTACAGAGTTGATTGTTTCTTCAATGTAAAGACAGCAGTGCAAAACTTCATGAAACATAAAAATCAAGAAAACATGAGAGCACCAAAGGAACACAATAATTTTCCAATAACCAAACGCTCAAAAACGGAGATCTGTTTTTTGCCTAATGAAGATTCAACAGAGTTGTTTTAAGGAAGCTCAGTGAACCACAAGAAAACACACAAAGATGATTCAATGAAATTAGCAAAACAATTCATGAACAAATGAGAAGTTTCACAGAAAGATAGAAACATACAAAAGACCCAAACAGAAACGAGGGGCTGAAGAATCCATTCCAGTGAATGGAATGAAAGATGCAATACAAGGCATCAATAGAGAACTTGATCAAGCAGAAGAAAGAATCTGTGGTGGCAAACAAGTCATTTGAAATGATCCAGTCAGAAGGGAACAAAGAAAAAAGAATGAAAAAAGATTATGTGAACTATATGAAACCATTAAAAGGTGCAATCCAAATATTGCTGGAGTCCCAGAAATATAAGAAAGGAAGAAGAGGACATACTCCTTATTTAAAGTAATAATGGCCAAGAACTTCTCAAATCTGAGGACAGCTTTGGACATCCAGGTTCATAAAGCTCATAGGTTCCCCCCAAATTCCAATTCCAAATATTTTCTCCAAGACACACTACCATAAAAGCTGTCTATTTTTTGAAAGATAATTATAAAAATAGCAAGAGAAAAAAATCTCATACATAAGGGAATCCCCCACCCCCACCATAAGTCTATCAACAGCTTTTCAGCAGAAACTTTGCAACCCAGGATAGAGTGTGATGCTATATTCAAAATGCAGAAAGAAAAATATTGCCAAGCAGGAATACTTTACTTGAAAAAGGTGTCCTTCAGAAATGAAGGGGAAATAACTGAAAGGAGTTCTTCCAACCAAAATGAAAGAACACTAGCAACATGAAAAATTATGAAAATATAAAACATACTGGTAAAGGTAAGTATATAATCAAATTCACAATACTCTAATACTATAATATGATAGTGTGTTAATCACTTAACTCCAGTATAAAAGTTAAGACAAGAGGATTAAAAATAACTAATTTGTTAATGAATACACAATATAAAAAGAGGTATATTATGATGTCAAAAACATAAAATGTGAGGGAGAGGAATAAAAGGGTAGAATTTTTGTATGCAACTGAAGTTAAGTTGTTATCAATTTTATTTATTTATTTATTTATTTTTTAATTTTTTTTTCAACGTTTTTATTTATTTTTGGGACAGAGAGAGACGGAGCATGAACGGGGGAGGGGCAGAGAGAGAGGGAGACACAGAATCGGAAACAGGCTCCAGGCTCTGAGCCATCCGCCCAGAGCCCGATGCGGGGCTCGAACTCCCGGACCGCGAGATCGTGACCTGGCTGAAGTCGGACGCTTAACCGACGGCGCCACCCAGGCGCCCCAAGTTGTTATCAATTTTAAATGGACTGGTATAGCTATAAGATGTTTTATGTAAGCCTCATGGTAACAACAAAGCAAACACCTACACAACATACACAAACGATAAAGAAAAGGGAATCAAAGCAAAGCACTATGGAACATCATCAATTCACAAAGGATGACAGCAAGAGGAGAAGTATAAAATAGCCAAAAAACAATAAGATGGTATTAGAAATTCCTTATCCATCAATAGCATAAATGTAAACGTTTAAAGTGACCAATCAAAAAGCATCAAGTGGCTGAAAGGACAAAAACAAAACTCAGCTATATGCTGCCAATAAGAGACTCACTTAAAAAAATTTTTTTTAATGTTTATTTATTTCTGAGACAGAGAGAGACAGAGCAGGAGTGGGGGAGGGGCAGAAACAGAGGGAGACACAGAATCCACAGCAGTCTCCAGGTTCTGAGCTGTCAGCACAAAGCCGGACATGGGGCTCTAACTCACAAACCGTGAGATCATGACCTGAACTGAAGTTGTCACTCAACCAACTGAGGCACCCAGGTACCCCAAGACTCACTTTAAAGACACGCTGAGACTCAGAGTGAAGGGATGGTAAAAGATATTCTATGCAAATGGAAACCAAGAGAACAGAGATAGCAATATTTATATCAGACAAAATAGACTTATCCCATAACAAGAGACAGGTGGTAATTATATAATGAATGATAAAGAGTTCAATTCATGAAGAGGATAAAACAATTATATATGAACCCAACATCAGAACAGCTAAATATATCAAACAAATCAAACAAATCAGAAGGAATATATGCAATAATAATAGGAGACGTCACTACTCCATTTTCACCATTGGCTAGGTCATCCGGTTATAAAATCAAAAAAGAAACACTGAACTTGAACTATAATCAAATGGATCTAAAAAATATACAGAACATTCCATCCAACAGCAGTAGAATACATGTTCTTTGCAAGTATACAGGGAACATTCTCCAGGATGGATCCTATGTCAGGCCACAAACAATTCTTGGCAAATTTAGGAAGATTGAAACTATACCAAATATCTTTTCTAATGACAATAGTATGAAAATAGAAATCAATAATAGGAGAAAACCTAGAAATTTTACAAATATGTGAATATTAAGCAAAATACTATTATTTAACCAAAGGGTCAAAAAAATCAAGAGGGTTCAAATGATATCTTAAAACAAATGAAATTGTAAACTGCAAAAGCAGTTCTAAGAAGAAGTTTATAGCAAGAAACAGCTACATGAGAAAAAAAGAAAAATCTCAAATAAACATCCCCACTATACACATAAAGGAACTAAAAAAAAAAAAAAAAAAAAAAAAGAACAAACTAAGCCTAAAGTTAGAAGGAAAAAAAATAACAAAGATCAGAGAGAAATAAGTGAAATAGAGGCCAGAAAACCAATAGAAAATATCAGCAAAATTGAACTGGGGTTTTGAAAAGATAAGCAAAATTGACAAACTTTTAAGGAAAAAAAAAGTGAAAACAAATAGATCAGAAATGAAGGAGACATTGCAACTGATACCACAAAAATACAGAGAATCATAAGAGAGTACCATGAACAATGATATGCCATCAGTTAGATAACCTAAAATGGATAAATTCCTAGAAACATGCAACCTACCAAGACTGAGTCATAAAGAAATAGAAACTTTGAATTAGCCAATTTCTAGAAAGGAGACTGAATCAATAATCAAACACATTCCAACAATGAAAAGCTCAGAGTCAGATGGTTTCATTGGTAAATTCTGCCAAACATTTAAAAAGCTAGTGACAATTCTTCTCAAACTTCCAAAAAATTGAAGAGCAAGGAACACTCCCAAACTCATAAGGCCAGCATTATGCTGATACCAAAACCAGACCAGGGACACTACAGACAAAGAAAATTAGAAGTCAATATCCCTGCTGAATATAGGTACAAAAATCCTCAACAAAATATTAGCAAACCAAATTAAACAACATATTAAAATAATCATCCTATGATCAAATGGAATTCATCCCAGAGATGAAAGGCTGTTCCAACATGTGCAAATCAATAAATGTGATATACCACCTTAGTAAAAATAAAAAAGAAACATCATATGATCATTTCAACAGATACAGAAAAAGCATTTGACAAAACCTGACATACTTTTGTGATAAAAACTCTCAACTATGGGTATGGATGGAATTTATCTCAACATCTTAAAAACCATATATGACAAGCCCACAGCTAATATCAGACTCAACAGTGACCAGTTGAAAGGTTTTCCTCTAAGATCAGGAAGGAATAAGACAATAGAGCCCAGTTTCACCAGTACCATTCAACATAGTACTTGAAATAATAACTACAGCAGTTAGGCAAGAAAAAAATAAAAGGCATTTATGTTGGAAAGAAACAAGTAAAACTTTCTCTGTAGATGACATAATCTTATATACAGAAAACTTTACAGATTTCTATAAAAAAACTGTTAGAACTAATCAACAAATTCAGTACAGTTGCAGGACATAAAATCAACATACAGAAATCAGTTCTTTTTTTTTTATTATTTGTTTATTTTGAGAGAGCGAGAGAGAGCGTGCGCACATGAGCGGGGTAGGGGCAGAGAAAGAAGGAGACAGAGAATCCCAAGCAGACTCCACACTGTCAGTGAAGACCCCTATGTGGGGCTAGAACTCATGAACCACAAGATCATGACCTGAGCCAAAACCAAGAGTCAGACGTTCAACTGACTGAGCCACCCAGGTACCCCAGAAATCAGTTCTGTTTCTATATACTAACAAAGAGCTATCTGAAAAAGAAATTAAGAAAGCAATCTCATTTACAATGGCATCAAGAACGATAAAATACTTGGGGATAAATTTAACTGAGGAGGTGAAAAACCTTTATACTGAAAACTATTAAACATCAATGAAAACATTGAAGGAGACGAATAAATGGAAATATTCTTGGATCAGATGAACTAATATTGTTAAATGCCCATAATACCCAAAGTCATCTATCAAAATTCAAAAACAATTTTTCACAAAATTTTCAAAATTCTAAAATTCAAACTTAACCCCAAAAGACCCTCAATAGCCAAAGCAATGCTAAGAGAGAAGAACAAAAAAATGGAAGCATCCTGATTTCAAACTGTATACAACACAATGCTAATCAAAACAGTATGGTAATAGCATAAAAACAGACACATAGATGAAAGAAAACAGAGAGCCCAGAAATAAACCCATATGAGCATTTGGTCAGTTAATTTTTCAATAATATACAGTGGAAAATGATAGTTTCTTCAATAAATGGTGCTTGGAAAACCTGGTAGCCACATGCAAAGGAATGAGATTGGATCATTGTCTTACACCATACACAAAATCAACTCAAAACGAATGAAAGACTTGAAAGTAAAGCCTGAAACCATAAAATCCTAAAAGAAAGCAAGGGGTTAAGATTCTTGACACTGGTATTAGAAATGATTTTTTGGATTTGACACCAAAAGCAAAGGAAAAATCAACAAGTGGGAGTACATGAAACTAAAAAGCTCCTGTTCAGCACAGGCAACCAACAAAATGGAAAGGCAATCTATCCAACGGTAGAAAATAGAAAATATTTAAAAATCACACATCTGATAAAGGTTAACAAACAAAGTATATAACAAATTCATACAACTCAACAGCAGGGAAAAAAATCTCATTAAAAAAAGAGCAGGGGAATTTTTTTCCAAAGAAGAAATACAAATGATCAAAAGGTACACATAAAGCTGCTCAACATTACTCATCAACAGGGAAATGCAAATCAAAACCAAAATGAGATACCACCTCACACCTGTTAGAATAGCTATTAACAGATAAAAGATAACAAATGCTAGAGAGGATATGGATAAAATAAAAATACTTCATTGCTAAAAAATGCTAGTTATCTGAGCTTTCTAGTGAGTCCTGATCTTTTTGCTGGTGGAGGGTCTTGTTTCAATATTAATGGCTGCTGACTAATCAGGGTGGTGCTTGCTGAAGGTTGGGATGGCTGGCTGTGACAATTTCTAAAATAAGGCAAAAATAAAGTTTGCTTCATCAAGTGACTCTTCCTTTCATGAAGGCAGAATTTCTCTGCAGTATGTGATGCTTTTTGACAGGCTTTTACCCACGGTAGAATTTTTTTTTTTTTTCAAAATTAGAGTCAATCTATTCAACCCTCTGCTGCTGTGTCCAGTTTATGTAATATTTTAAATTCTTCGTATTTGTTTCAACAATATTTACACCATCTTCACCAGGAGTAGATCCCATTTCAAGGGATCTTCAAGAAACCACTTTTTTTTTTAAATATATGAAATTTATTGTCAAATTGGTTTCCATACAACACCCAGTGCTCATCCCAAAAGATGCCCTCTTCAATACCCATCACCCATCCTCCCCTCCCTCCCACCCCTCATCAGCCCTCAGTTTGTTCTCAGTTTTTAAGAGTCTCTTATGGGGGCGCCTGGGTGGCTCAGTCGGTTAAGCGGCTGACTTCGGCTCATGTCATGATCTCGCGGTCTGTGAGTTCAAGCCCCATGTCGGGCTCTGTGCTGACAGCTCAGAGCCTGAAGCCTGTTTCAGATTCTGTGTCTCCCTCTCTCTGACCCTCCCCTGTTCATGCTCTGTCTCTGTCTCAAAAATAAATAGACGTTAAAAAAAAAATTTTTTTTGAAGTCTCTTATGCTTTGGCTCTCTCCCACTCTAACTTCTCTTTTTTTTTTTTTTCTTTCCCCTCCCTCACGGGTTCCTGTTAAGTTTCTCAGGAGCCACATAAGAGTGAAAACATATGGTATCTGTCTTTCTCTGTATGGCTTATTTCACTTAGCATCACACTCTCCAGTTCCGTCCACATTGCTACAATGGGCCATATTTCATTCTTTCTCATTGCCACATAGTACTCCATTGTGTATATAAACCACAATTTCTTATCCATTCATCAGCTGATGGACATTTAGGCTCTTTCCATAATTTGGCTATTGTTGAGAATGCTGCTATAAACAATGGGGTACAAGTGCCCCTATGCATCAGTACTCCTGTATCTCTTGGGTAAATTCCTAGCAGTGCTACTGCTGGGTCATAGAACAAGCAATCCTAAAATTCATATGGAACCACAAAAGGCCCTGAATAGCCAAAGTAATTTTGAAGAAGAAGACCAAAGCAGGAGGCATCATAATCCCAGACTTTAGCCTCTACTACAAAGCTGTAATCATCAAGACAGCATTGTATTGGCACAGAAACAGACACATAGACCAATGGAACAGAATAGAAACCCCAGAACTAGACCCACAAAAGTATGGCCAACTAATCTTTGACAAAGCAGGAACGAATATCCAATGGAAAAAAGACAGTCTCTTTAACAAATGGTGCTGGGAGAACTGGACAGCAACATGCAGAAGGTTGAAACTAGACCACTTTCTCACACCATTCACAAAAATAAACTCAAAATAAACTGAAAAGGACCTGAATGTGAGACGAAACCATCAAAACCCTAGAGGAGAAAACAGGAAAAGACCTCTCTGACCTCAGCCATAGCAATTTCTTACTTGACATATCCCTGAAGGCAAGGGAATTAAAAGCAAAAATGAACTATTGGGACCTCATGAAGACACTTTTTTTTTTTTTTAACGTTTATTTACTTTTGAGAGAGGAGAGAGACAGAGCACGAGCAGGAGATAGGCAGAGAGAGGGGGAGACACAGAATCTGAAGCAGGCTCCAGGCTCTGAGCTGTCAGCACAGAGCCAGACGCAGGACTCAAACTCACAAATGGCGAGACCATGACCTGAGCCAAAGTCAGAGGCCCAACTGACTGAGCCACCCAGGTGTCCCTCAAGAAATCACTTTCTCTGTTCATCCATAAATAGCAACTCTTAATCTGTTCAGGTTTTTCGTGGGATTGCAGCAATTCATATCTTCAGGTTTCACTTCTAATTCTAGTTCTCTTGTTATTTTCATATCTGCAGTAATTTTCTTCACTGAAGTCTTGAACCCCTCAGTCATCCATGAGGGTTGGAATCAACTTCTTCCAAACTCTTGTTGATACTGATATTTTGACTTCTTCCCATAAATCACAAATGTTCTTAATGGCATCTAGAATGGTGAATCCTTCCCAGAAGGTTTTGTTTACTTTGCCCAGACCATCAGAAGTATCACTATCTGTGACAGCTATAGCTTTACAAAATGCATTTCTTAAATATTAAGACTTTAAAGTCAAAATTACTCCTTGTTCCATGGGCTGCAGAATGAATGTTGTGGTAGCAGGCATGAAAATGACATTAATCTCATTTTACATCTTCATCAGAGATCTTGGGTTACCGGTGCACTGTCAATGAGCAGTAATATTTTGAAAGGAATCTTTATTTCTAAGTTGTAGATCTCAAGAGTGGGCATAAAAGATTCAGCAAAATATGTTGTAAGCAGATGTGCTGTCTTCCAGGCTTGATTCTTCCGTTTACAGAGCACAGGCAGAGTAGATTTAACATAATTCTTAAGGGCCCTAGGATTTTCAGAATCGTCTATGAGCACTGGCTTCAACTTAAGGTCACCAGCTGCATTAGCCCCTAATGAGAGAGTCATCCTGTCTTTTAAAGCTTTGAAGCCAGGTATTGAGTTTTCCTCTCTAGCTAACAAAGTCCTAGGCGGCATCTTGTTCCAATAGAAGGCTGCTTCATCTACACTGAAAATCTGTTGTTTGGTGTAGTCATGTTCATTAATGATCTTAGCTAGACCTTCTGGATAACTTGCTGCAGCTTCGACATCAGCACTTACTTCATCTTGCACTTTCAAGTTATGAAGACAGCATCTTTCCTTAGACCTCATAAACCAATCTTTGTAGCTTCAAACTTGTCTTCTGCATCTTCTTCACCTCTCTCAGCCATTGTAGAATTGAAGAGAGTTAGGACCTCGCTCTGGATTAGGCTTTGGCGTAAGGGGATATTGTGGCTGGTTTGATCTTCAATCCAGACCACTCAAATTTTCTCCATTTCAGCAATAAGGCTGTTCTACTTTCTTATTCTTATGTTCACTGGAGTAGGACTTTTATTTCCTTCAAGAACCTTTCCTTTGCATTCACAACTTGGCAGTTTGGTGTAAGAGGCCTAGCTTTTGGCCTACCTCAGCTTTCAACATTGCTTCTGCACTAAGTTTAATCATTTATAGCTCTTAATTTAAAGTGAGAGATGTGTGACACTTCCTTTCACCTGAACACTTAGAGGTCATTGTGGGGTTATTAGTTGTCCTAATTTCAATATTGTTATGCCTCACAGAATAGGGAGACCAATGGAGAGGAAAGAAAAGGAGGGGGGTGGCCTGTTGGTGGAGTAGTCAGAACACAAAAAAAACATTACTCAATTAATGTTTGTTTCACCCCAAAACAATTACAATAGTAACATCAAAGATCACCAATTCTAGATCACCATAATAAAGATAGTAATAATTAAAAAGTTTAAAATATTGTGAGAATTACCAAAATGCAACAGAGACATGAGGTGAGCAAATGCAGTTGGAAAAATGGTGTTGATAGACTCGCTGGATGCAGTGTTGCCACAAACATTCAATTTGTAAAAAATGAAATATGTGCAAAGCATAGTGAAGTGAAATGCAATAAAACAAGGCATGTCTGTGTTCAACATTGTCTTAAAAGCTCTTGTCAGATCAATGAAGCAAGAAAATGGGATAAAATCAACTAAATTAGAAAGAAAAATAGAACTTTTTCTATTTGGAGATGGCATAATCTTCTATAGCAACCCTAAGGGCTCCACTAAAACATTATTAGAATTAAAAAATGAGTTCCATAAACTTGCAGTATTTATAATAAATGAAATGAAATCAATTATATTTCCATGAACTTGCAGTGAATTGTTCCAAAAAAACAATTATATTTACAATAACATCAAAAAAATGAAATATCTAGGAATAGATTTTAAAAGATGCACAAAATTCTGAAACAGAAAATATTATTGAAAGAAATTAAAGAACATCTAATGGAATGAAATTTTGTAGATTCTTGTGATTAGAAGTCTTGATATTATTAAGATAGCAATGTTCCCTAATGTGAGCTACATAATCAATTAATCTCTATCAGAATCACAGGTAGCTTTTCTTTTGTAGAAACTGATGAAGTGACCCTAAAATTTATGTGGAAACTCAAGGCATCCAAAGTATACAAAACAATCTTGGAACAAAATAAAGTTGGAGAACTCACTCTTCTCCCTTTCTAAACCTCTACAAACTAAAGACACCAGTACTTAGGAAAGATAGACATATATGAATGGAACAGAATGAGAATCCAGAAATACACCCTTACATTTATGGCCAATTGATTTTCAACAAGGGTGCCAAAACAATTCAATGGAAAAAACAAAAAACAAAAAACAATCTCTTCAGCAAATGATGCTGTACATCCACATGCACAAGAGTAAAGTTGGACCCCTACCTCACAGAATATACAAAAATTAACTTGGAAGGGATCAAAGATCCAAATGTAAGACCTAAAACGTTAATACTATGGATAAAATCAGAGGTATAAATCATTGTGACCTAGGATTAAGAAATGGTTTCTTAGATATGACACCTACAGCATAAACTAAAATAACAACAAATATAGATAAATTGGAGTACATAAAAAATTTTAAACTTTTGTACTTCAACGGACATCAAGAAAGTGGAAAGACAACCTATACAATGAGATAAAAATATGTGCATATATTATAATGGGACTTAATCCAAAATGTGTATGTGGGATCCAAGGAATTTAACAAAAATCCCCTACCCCTGGACAAGCAGAGCAAGACTAACTCCATTTTGTGCTACACCCACCATCTCATGTATAACCCCCACATGACCTGCTTATTGCTTAAGACACTCCCCCACCCTAGTCAAGCCACTGAGCACACCCTTACTGGAAACCGGCTCATATAGGAATGTGGAACCCTTAACCGCCAAAGAATGTAAGCCTCGCCTTTTGCCCGCCAAACTTGCGTGCCAATTCTGACCAGAGTGATAGGCTAGTTCAAACAGTTACTATAGGGTAAATTGTAATGCAATTGGCCACCTGCGTGTGGACTAACATGACTATGCAACGTTCTGTGTGTGTTACAATCTCATTGGCCACTGGCCCCTATAAAATTGCTATGCCTCTTAACCTAGGGGTCCACGTCCCTGCTCCACTGTGTCGGGTATACTTGGGCCCAAGCTCAAGCTTGCAAATAAACCCTCGTGCGTTTGCATTGGTATCTGCTCCTTGGTGGTCTCTTGGATTCGAAATCGGGGGCATTACATGTAAAATCATTCATAATTCAGCAATAAAAAGACAAATAACATAGGTAAAAATCGGCAAAGGATTTGATGACAGTGTTCTTCAAAAAACATATATAAGTGGCCAAAACACATGAAAAGTTGTTCATTAAAATTAGTCATTAGGGACATGTAAAAAACACAATGAGATATGTCTTCAAACCCACTAGGGTACCTGTAATTAAAAAGACAAACAAATAACAAGTGTTTGCAAGAATACTGAGAAATTAGAACTCTCATACATTGCCAGTGTTCATGTAAAATGTGCTAGCCACTTTGTAAAACATTTTGCTGTTCTTCAAAATTTTAATCATAAAAATGTAAATAAACAGCTAAACTAAAAAAAATCGCAATTTGCATTTTTTTCTCTCTTTTGCTACCATCTTTTCTTCCTTTCTCTTTATCTCAGCTCTAACTTCATAATCTGATTATTTGGAATTCCATCTATTTAAAACTCACTCTTATATTCTGTAGTAAATGTTTTTCCAAAACACATCTTTCTCTTACCATGATTGATGTTCATCTCTTGCATTTATGTTGTCATTGCTTATTTATTTCTTTTTCTTTTTTTATCTCTTACTTATTTCTTATTTTATTTTAATGTACCTGAATGAGAGTAAACTTTAATATTTGCCTCAAAACAATGTAATGAATTCTGTAATACCTTAAATGTGTTTATAAGCACTTAGAATCATCCTTCTAAATTTTGAGCTAGAAGCACGGGTTTGTGCATTTATTTTGTAAGTTTAATTCTGATACAACCTGAGGAAAATACAGAGAATAATGAGACTTTATTCAGGGCCAGAAAGAAAAATTTGACTCCATATATATTTATTCTAAGTTTGTCAGAATCACAGAACTAGAGATAGATGGTTCTCCAAACCTCAATTTAAAAATTTTTGTCTGATATTTATGCAGAACAAACTGTTATGTCCACCATAACACGTCTTTCAACATAGAAGAGAAAGAAGGCATCTAATCATTGTCAATTGATTCTGAACCTAAAGAATTAAGTGTATTTAAAAAGATCAAGGGCCACATAG
Organism: Herpailurus yagouaroundi; assembly: GCF_014898765.1. Taxonomy (NCBI): domain Eukaryota; kingdom Metazoa; phylum Chordata; class Mammalia; order Carnivora; family Felidae; genus Herpailurus; species Herpailurus yagouaroundi. Next base: position 41,605,932 of record NW_024412400.1, on the reverse strand, counting down.
GAATGTGTGTAACAATTACACAGTTTATGATACTGGTATCAACTGGGATTTCTTGTATGCCTGAGATTCCTTTTTGGTTTTAGTTGAGAATAAAATTCTAAATATTTCAGTTGAAACCAATTTAAAAAAAATCAGTATGGGTGATGTTTACACCATTAAATAAAGAAAAATGAACCTGAAATTGAAGTTGGTTCTTGTCTCAAACCAAGTTAATGTTTCTTTCATTTTAGATTTTAGAGATAAAAAGAGAAATCTCTTCCATCTGTCACATGCGTGAGTATTTATACAATCTTGACTATGGCTTTTCGTAATCGTCAGTCCATGATACAATGGATGCAAACACCAGGGATAATACCCAATTGTCCACCCGGATTGGAATATCTGACTCAGGTATGGTAATGTGCTTCTGGTTGGAATGGCAAGAATATGAATTTGATAGTTTCAAAATACAATGTGTGTTATAGGAAAGCATTTTGACTGCGGATTGAAGTATTTTACCTGTAACATTAAGATTTTTACATTTAATTTAAAATTTTGATTGAAGTAGTAAATTTACATTGTAGACATTATAACATTGCCATTTACAAATGTATTTCCTGAAAAGTCCATTTAAAAATGAATACTTGCTTTTTAAAGTAGGAAATTGGATTTTGAGAATGTAAGTAAAAACTGGCTTCAGGAATCTTCAGTTCGTCTATCTACTTAGGTATGGGAAGCCTGATATGCAATCGTGAAATGTGCACTATTACTAGGAAGATTGTCTCCAGTTCTCTACCAGAGATAATGACACTGAATTACTATCTTGTTTATTCAATCAATTCTGATTTAATTTCCTGTAATGCTGTCTCTGAATAATTAAGTTTGGCATTTCACACGACTAATCACTGGCCTCATCTTAGTTTTCGATACTTTAAAAGCTAAAGAGTATGTATGTTCCTTCTTAAAAAGGTTATTTACATTTTCAGTGCTTAATTATAAACTTGTCGCAAACAATGATATCAATCTAAGAAGATTCAATTTTGAATGTAAGTAAAGGGTAAAAACTACGTTAATTTTTTTATTCTAAATTACAGTACAGATATTTCTCTGAATTAAAAAAATATTTCTAATAAGTCTTTAAAAAATTTTGTGAACCTACTTTACAGACTGATAGTTTTTCATTTCCCTTTTCTTTTTTTTTTTATGTTTTTATTTTAATTCCAGTCAGTTAACATACAGTGTTGTATTACTGTACAATACAGTGATTCAACACTTCCATAAAACACCTGGTGCTCATCACAGGTACACTCCTTAGTACCCAACACCTATTTAACCCACCCCTCTTCATTTCCTTTTCCTGTGGTAAAAAAAAAAAAAAGTTAAAACTTCACATTTAAATTAATTGACAAATGTTTCTCCTTAAGAAAGCCTTAACTATGGCAAATCTTCTTAATATTTCTATCCTAATAAATTGAAAGTTATGTCCATTTCTTAAAAAAAAATTTAATGTTTATTTATTTTTGAGAGAGAGAGAGAGAGAGACAGAGCACGAGCAGAGGAAGGCAGAGAGAGAGGGAGACACTGAATACTAAGCAGGCTTCAGGCTCTAAGCTGTCAGCACAGAGCCCATTGCAGGGCTAGAACTCACAAACCATGAGATCATGACCCAAGCCAAAGTCGGATGCCCAACCAACTGAGCCACCCAGGAGCCCCTATAATTCCACTTCTTAGGAATTAGGGGGTATGTCTCCATGTATTTCATACTTATTAAGCTCATTTAGTGGGGGTATATTTCATAAGCAATGCTCCCTTACATGCAAAGGAGCAGATCTTATCAATCTCCCAATTTCTCTCTGAAATTCCTCAGCTACCAGATCTTCTGGTTTAAAGATAGTTTAAAAACCTAGTAAGTGTTGTGTATGTGGGGACACAGCAACAACTCATGAAGTGATACCATGTAGGATCTGAGTATTGCCTAAGTTGTTGTTTTTTTTTTTATTTTTTTAAATATAAATCATGGTAATAAGTGAAGAACAGTTGAAACCTAAAGATGCTATTCACTGTATAAGACCAAATCGTCTCATGGTATGACCCATTGTTTTTTGTTTTTGTTTTAATTTTTTTATTAGAGAGAGAGAGAGAGAGAGAGAGAGAGATCGAGCATGGGGGAGGGTCAGAAAGAGAGGGAAAGAGAGAATCCCAAGCAGGCTCCACACTCTTGGTTCGTGAGCTCCTGACCTCAACTGAAATCAAGAGTCATGCTTAACATCATGCTTAACTGACTGAGCCACTCAGGTGCCCCCGTGTGACCGGTCTTATAACACACCAGAGGGTCCTGCCTCCTTTTTTAAATTTTTTTTTTTAACGTTTATTTATTTTTGAGACAGAGAGAGACAGAGCATGAACGGGGGAGGGTCAGAGAGAGAGGGAGACACAGAATCCAAAACAGGCTCCAGGCTCTGTTTCAGCACAGAGCCCGAGGTGGGGCTCGAACTCACGGACCACGAAATCATGACCTGAGCCGAAGTCAGCCGCTTAACCGACTGAGCCACACAGGCGCCCCTCCTGCCTCCTTTGAAATAACATTCACACTGCACAGATGATTGCATTTAGACTCTTTCCTGGTTCACATTTTCTTTTCTGCTTTTTGTTTTCACATCTCCACAGCCACACTGCCTCCCATGTTTTCAGATTTCTCATGCTCCAGAATTCAGATCATTTTGTTATTTTGTATCTGTCTACACATTTCTGCAGACAGCCCTGCAAGCCCTTTATTGATTCAGAATGTTTTCAGAGAAATGCAGTTAAGCTCTGGTAGTGAGGTATCCCTTGCACACTCCCAGGCTCCTTCCAGTGTTCCAGATGAGAAGCTGGAAAACACAACAGTAAAAACTAGAAAGGAATCTAAATCTTTGAGGCTAAGAGCCGCCACTTAGAAGATGACCTTGACTCTATCATCATTGTATTCATTACACAAAATATTTAAACTCCTCATGTGCATGTAACACCTGCTTCTGCTTCCATTGTTTCAAGCTCATTTATCTTTTTGTCTTTGTGGTAGTTGTGTTTGATACTACAAACTAAAAAGGTGCTTTTATCAACAAGATTTCTCAAAACATTTACAGAACTAGCTTTGAGGAAATCTAGATTTTTCCCGGCATCAGCATTTGGATTAGTAATTGTATTTTCTCACTGTGATGTTGGTCTGTGTAAATAACCAACTAGTGACTCTTGGGTTCATTATTTTTTTTAGTATAACTGACACACAATATTATATTAATTTCATATGTGTAACTTAGTGATTTGACAGGTTTGTACTTTGTGTTATTTTTACAAGTATAGCTAACATCTGTCCCATTACACCCAACACTAATACAATATCATTGTATTCCTTACACTGTGCTTTTTATTCCCATGACTTATTCATTCCATAACTGGAAACCTATATCTCCCACTCCCTTTCACCTTTTTTGCCCAACTCCCTACACCCCACTCCCCTCGGGCAACCATTAGTTTTTTCTCTGTATTTATAGGTCTGATTTCTGCTTTCATTTGTTTTTTGTTTTGTTTTGTTTTTTAGATTCCACTTATGAGTGGAATCATATGTATTTGTCTTTCTCAGTCTGACTTATTTCACTTAGCATAAATCTTCTAGGTCCATCCATGTTGTCTCAAATAGCACCATTTCATCCTTTTTGATGGCTGTGTAATATTCCATTGTGTATTCATACTACATTTTTCTTATCCATTCATCTATTGATGGACATTTAGGTTGCTTCCATATCTTGGCTATTGTAAACAATGCTGCAATAAGTATAAGGGTACATATATATTGTTTTATTTTTAGTCTCTGTGTGACCCACCAGTGGCAGAGAGTTCCAGTCCCTCTTTTCTTTTTTGCTTTTGTCTGTTTGTAGAATTGCCAGATAAAATACAAGAAGACACTGAGTTACATTTGAATTTCAGATAAATATTTTTTAGGTTAATGTTTCATGCATTATTTGGCATATAGTTATGGTAATAATTATTCATTATTTAGCTGAAATTCAAGTTTAACTGAGCATTCTGGTGTTTTTGCTTTGTTTTATTTTGTTTTACTAAATCTAGCAACCCTATCAATTTGGTCACAGAATTTCACTTATAGCATGTAAAGTCTTCTAGTCTTCACTATCTTTAACATGGAACAGACGACCTTTTTTCCCACATCTTCTACTTCCCTAAAGAGCATTGAGGAACGTTACCTGCTTGCATGATGGGTTTGGGTTTCTATTTAAGACATCTTTATAATTATATTTAACTCATAATTGTGCTTTGGATAAATGTCTGACTGTACTTGTAATTGTTTAATACTTAACAAAAACATTTTTAGAGTATACTGTATATGGATGGCCAGAAAAAAAAAAAAAAAACCTACCTCACATTTAGACTAGTATATAACATTTGACAGAAAATAGAGAGATGTCAATAATAGGTCAATTACTTTGAATGTCCTAAATATAGGTATTAACGTATATGTTTATTGGTAGATACTTTAAGTTTAATTTAATTACTTCATACTACCTATCTTTATTTTCTACTCTATTAGATAAATCAGTTACTAGTGTGTCAACGTTTCGATCTTCTGGAAGGTATGTACCAAACACACAGATATATTCACTCTTGAATGTATAACTTGTGCTGTAGCTCAGCCACTCCCTATACATTAAAATGCTTCATGTGACTGGGCAAAAATAAACCTTGAAGTATGGTGAGAATATACAGAAGTCCATAGTCAATGATAGATAAATACAATAGTAGTCTTCTCATGGAAAAGGACAAAGGTATTGGCTCCAGATCACTCCTAAAAATTCTAGTCTGCACTTTTAGTCCTGCTAAACAGTAGGTCTATTTCCTAAAAGAGTCTTCCCATCCTAAATTCCTCAAATACAGGTATTTCAGAGAAGCAGTGATTGCAGATCCTTCAGGAATTCTGCTAGGAGAAGCAGAATCCAGGTAAGTTTCTGGGCAGTTCAATTCCACTCCCAAGCCAGAGAAATTGTTCTTTAGAATGCAACTGTTTACCTCTATCCCCTCAACTTAGTACAAGTATTTGTTTCATGTATATGAGGCTATGATACATGTAAATAAAATTAAATCAGTGTTTAGTTAAAAAAAATTATCACCATTGTGACTCTGTGTATACACGTTAGAGAATCTAAGACTAAAATAGACATTTATGGTTTGGTTTTATTCACAAAACCTTTTCAATTTTGGCATTCAAAAATGAATGTTTTCTTTGTTTTTTTTTCCTGCTGCCCTGCACTAAATGACTCATTTTATGAATGACCATTTATTCCAGAATCCCCACTGAATACCTATAATGAACAAGACACAATGGTAGCCATTTGAGAAAATCAAAGAGTCAGACCTGGGCTTTCCCTGAAATGTGGGTGAATATACTTAAATAAAATACATAGTATGGAGCCATAAAATTAATGAGAGAAGGAAAAACCAATTGTGAGAATTTATAGGACAGAAAAAGCTACAGTTATAATTTATAGTACTTATAATACTTAACAATTTAAGTAGTCACAGAAATAGCAAAAATATTGAGAAAAATCTAACCATCTATGTTATAGGGAACTAATTTTCCAAACTACTTATTCTCAAAGTGTGGTTGCCAGACCACCAGCATCAACATCATCTGGGAACATGTTGGAAATCCAGTTCCCAAGGTTCATCACAGACCTACTAAATCACAAAATCTAGAGGTGGGGTTCCACTACCTGTGTTTTAGCAAGCCCTCCAGATGGTTCTGATGCAGGCTAAAAATTGCTCTAAATGATACATTCATATAATTTAACATTGTGCATTTATTTAAAAGAATGAGACAGGTCTACAGAATTGTCAGGAATAGCTCCAAGATATATTGCTAAGTATCAAAAATAATTACAAAGTAGTGCATATAATAATGTGTGTGTGTGTGCATTTAAATTTTTTTTTTAATTTTAAAATTTAAAAATTTTTAAAATTTGTGCCATGCCTATGTAATTCCTACTCATAAGAAGAAATTAAATTTAAAAGGCAATCAAAATACTTTTTCATCAATACTGAATCAGGATTTATCTTTGAATATTAAATAAAAATGAATAGGGGCGCCTGGGTGGCGCAGTCGGTTAAGCGTCCGACTTCAGCCAGGTCACGATCTCGCGGTCCATGAGTTCGAGCCCCGCGTCGGGCTCTGGGCTGATGGCTCGGAGCCTGGAGCCTGTTTCGGATTCTGTGTCTCCCTCTCTCTCTGCCCCTCCCCTGTTCGTGCTCTGTCTCTCTCTGTCCCAAAAATAAATAAACGTTGGAAAAAAAAAAAAAAAAGCTATTATGGAATTTTAGCAGTGAAAGGGACCAGAGAGTAGCTATATCTGTTTTAGTTTTTGTAAGGCAAAAATAAGACACCGATGAAGATAAGTGACTTACAGTCAAGTAATTTATTACCAAACCTAAGTTGCATATTTGAAGGTAATTTAATAGGCAATTTACATGTCTCCCATCACTAATAAAACACCACATTGTTTCATTCTTTAGTTCTCGGTTGTTTTGCAACTAGTAAAAAATATGAAGTCATGAACAATCAAGGACACAGAATTTATTATGCAGAAGAAAGAAGTAATTGTTTTCTCCGATATCTCTGTGGACCTTCAAGACCTTTTACCATGACAATTTATGATAATGTAGGCCGTGATGTCATTACTATGCATAGAACTCTAAGAAGTAGCTGTTGCTGGAGAAACTGCTATGTACAAAAGGTCAGTAAATATTGTTTCTACATGATTGAGAATGTATCTGAATTCGTTCAAAAAAGCCTCAACACTGAGCAGTATGTTACAACATTGGGTTTGGCTACACAAAATTTTCCAGAATGAAATATGTTAGAGAATTATGTATTTGTATCACATACCTGTAACAGAGTGAGAATAATACACAATACTGTAAATATTTTTCAGGCAATGGAGATCACAAGATCTTTAGGTTTATCAAAGTTTTCTATTCTAAAATAGTGTGGTTTTTATTTGAATTTTTCTGCATGTACTTCTCAGCCTTTGAATGGAGTGTCAATGAATTAGGGGCTGTGAAGTCTCATTCCATTTTCAGCTGTGTTTCTCAGACTGGTCCCTTGAGCTTTCACTGAGTGGGATCCCTTTCTTTCCTTTCTTGTTAGTGATATCTGGATTCCTAGGATCTCAGGAATAGCTTGTTGTTGTCATTTGTCTCACTACATCCACTTGTATTTTGAGATGTGGAGCTATAATTTTTGCATCTACTTTTGATAAAGAATTTGATAGTGGTTTTGTTTGTTTAGCTATCATACTTGTCCTGTCCTTTTCTGTGAGAGTTTTGAGAAGATTCACAAGCTACATCACCACTGCCACCTTCTTGACTTAGCAGTCTGAGGAATACTTAGACATGGTGAGAGAGAGAGAGAGAGAGAGAGAGAGAGAGAGAGAGAGAGAGAG
>NW_024412400.1:41586965-41598363 GCF_014898765.1 Herpailurus yagouaroundi | reverse complement strand
GGAAGGAAGGAAGGAAGGAAGGAAGGAAGGAAGGAAGGAAGGGAGGGAGGAAGAAGGAAGGAAGGAAGAAAAAAAAGAGAGAGAGAAAGAAAAAATTATATTCTAGAGAAACAATGCCTCTCAAACTCTCGTTTCTTTTTTTTTTTTCAAACTCTCGTTTCTTAGGCCACCTGTATTCTTCTTCAGAAAGAACTAGTATTACAAGTTTAACTATTCTACCAGCATTATTCTATGAATATTTGTGTAATATGCACATATGTATGCCATACATGTGTCTTTTTAACAAAATTGGCAGATATTCTTCTCTAATTTTTTAATACAAAACAATGTAACTTGAAGATTACATCAGTATGTATAGAGCTTCCTCCGCACTTAAAAATGCTTGGATAATAACCCATCGTGTAGATGGTACACCATAATTTATACAACCAATCTCTGAACTGGGCTTTACTTTAAAAAAATTTTTTAATGTTTATTTATTTTTTGAGAGAGAGACAGAGCACGAGAGGGGGAGGGGCAGAGAGAGAGAGAGGGAGACACAGAATCTGAAACAGGCTCCAGGCTCCGAGCTGTCAGCACAGAACTCAACGCAGGGCTGGAACTCACCAACCATGAGATCACGACCTAAGGTGCTTAAACAACTGAGCCACCCAGGCGCCCTGAACTGGGTGTTAAATCACAATCAACTTAAAGTGCTTTAGTGAATTCAAATTTACATTTGCATAGAGGGACAAAAGTCCTTCACATATTGGTAATAGAACAGTTGTCTGTGCGACTGGGGTTTAAGACATGTCTCATGAGCATGGCAATTTAAAAAGTGATCTTCATAAACACCTAAAAAATGTTATTATCCCCCTTTTGCAAATGGAAAAAGAGTTACAGAGAGTTTAGGGACATGTCCACATTTCATGTAGTAAATGAACAGCAGCATCAGGTCTCAATTTGGGGGGTTCAATATCTACATCCTAGTTTTTTTTCACTTCCACGTCCATTCCCAAACATAGGGCATGCTTTAAACACAGAAAGTTCTGTTCACCTATACAAAACACTAATAGGTAGCATATAACTAATTTGCTGCTTACAAATCAAAATAAATCTCATTTGACCAATACTACATTTCTCAATCTTTTGTAGCTAAAAGTTGAAGCTCCTCCTGGTGAAAAAATTGGATATGTGTATCAATACTTTCACCCATTTTTGCCAAAGTTTAAAATAAAAAATGAGAATAAGGAGGATGTAATGAAAATTAGAGGGCCATGTATGCTTTCCAGCTGTGTCACGGATCTAGATTTTAATGTGAGTATTATAATCATGTTCAAATTAGTTGTTTGACTATTTTCTAATATATTAATAAATCTGATTAAAATAAGATAAAAATGTTATCATGATGTTATAACTATTTGACTATTTTTTAAATTGAGTTTCTAACGCATAGTTTCCTTGCTTCATTGAGGCTTACATACTTGTGATTATAAGCCATCTTTTTTTTAGTTTTCTTTTAATTTTTTTTAACATTTATTCACTTTTGAGAGATAGAGAGAGAGAGAAAGAGAGAGTTCAAGTAGGGGAAGGGCAGAGAGAGAGGGAGACACAGAATCTGAAGCAGGCTCCAGGCTCTGAGCTGTCAGCACAGAGCCTGACGCGGGGCTCGAACTCATGAGTTGTGAGATGATGACCTGAGCCTAGGTCAGATGCTCAACTGACTGAGCCACCCAGGTACCCATAGGGCATCTTTTTAAGCTGTATTTCAAGTATGTAGTTATTAAACAAGTATGGTATTTAATATTTCAAGGAGTAGTGAAAGAGAAAATTAAGCTTTATTGCAATGAACAATGACATAAATTGGGCATTAATTATAAATTTTAAATAATATAATAATATAATAAATAAGTTATATATAAATGTTATATAAATATTCGTGTTAATTTTTATAAAATTCTGAAACTCTTATGATACAATTTTGTTAAATTTTTATGTGTTTATGTGTTTACTGATACATTTCTCAGATTATGGCCAACATTCAGATAATAATTTGGGAGGTTAACTACTAAAAATACTAAATATAGTTAACAAAACTAAGCAACCGGCTAACTACACTTAGTTAAATCTGGTTTCCTAAGCAACATTCCTAAGCAATATTCCTAAGAATACTGTTGGTTTGATAAAATATTTGATTGGAAAAAAGTATTCGGACTTCTATTAAGGACATGTTTGCTTGTTTTTTTAATCTGAAATCATGTCTCCGTTTTTTTTTCCTTCTCTAGAATTATGTTAATTCAGTTTAGTAATTACTGATCTGATTGGCACCTGCATGTACTGATTAAGTAAAACATATTTAAGCAAATGAATTATGACAATAACATGGTTAGTTTCAAAAATGAATAAAATGAACACACAGGATTCTACTCTTTTGTATTTCAAGTTGAAAACCAATGGAACAGAGTGGCCTATGCATAAAACTCTAGAAGCCAAAGCTACAGTGGTTCATTATTAATGACATAAAAAAATAAAATGCTTTCCGTGTGTTGTTTATATCTCACACGATATAATAAATCCTACTTTATTCAGATATCTTCGGAGCCTTCTCTAAGGTTTTGTATAAAATACATCCTCTTTCTTCTAAGCGTGAAACAAAGTGATTTTATAGCTGGCACTCTTTGGGTAAACTCTAAGAATGAGCAAGAAAGGGAAGTACAATTCTGTGAAAAAGTCATGTTGTGAATGAATGTGGGCAGCCCTTTCAATACTTTTGGTTATGAAGAGTAGGAAAGAGATAAAGGAGTAATGAGTTACAGGAACAGGGACTATGGTAAGGGAAGTAAGCCATTCATCTTGGGTACAAAATTTAAGAAAGCACCAAAAAACTGAATAATTCAGGCAAATGATAACTTGAATATAATCTTTTTTAAAATCAATCTTTTTAAAAATTAAAATCATAATGCATATCCATTATGAACAAATTTATAAACAAAAATTTAAGACAGAAACTGACTATGCACTTGTGTGACTTATCTCACTGCTTTACCCTCATCCTATTCCTGGCTGAATGGGGCACAAGGTGGATAGGAAGGTTTTTTGAAAGGTATATCCTCAGCATGTTTTGATTTTAAAGGAAAGGCTCCAAATGGGAGGGAAAGTGTGGAGAAACAGTAGATGTTAAATATTTGATGAATTCTGCTCTTACTTGGTATGGGACCTAGTGCACATATAGGAAATAAGCCTCAAACGGGAGCAGAAATAGCTTATTCATCATATTCACCATAACAGGAAGGAAGTAGGGAGTGTTGGTATAGATACAATACTGTCTGTGTCCATTTGTATGTAGATATTTCTCTCTCTCTCTCTCTCTCTCTCTCTATATATATATATATATACACACACATACATATATATTAATGTAAATGTATTTTCCTTATGACTTTCTTAAAAACATATTCTTTTCTTTACCTTACTTTGTTATAAAAATATATATAGGAGGGGCACCTGCGCGGCTCAGTCAGTTGAATGTCTGGCTCATGATTTTGGCTCAAGTCATGATCCCAGTGTCATGGGATTGTACCCCACATCAGGCTCCTCACTGAGCATGGAGGCTGCTTAAGATTCCCTTTCCCTTGGGGCATGTGGGTGGCTCAGTCAGTTGAACATCTGACTTTGGCCCAGGTCATGATCTCACAGTTTGTGGGTTCGAGCCCTGCATCAGACTCTGTGCTGATGGCTCAGAGCCTGGGGCCTGCTTCGGATTCTGTGTCTCCCTCTCTCTCTGCCCCTCCCCCACTAGCACTCTGTCTCTGTCTCTCTCTCTGTCTCAAAAATAAACATTAAAAAAAATTATCTTTCTCTCTGCTCTACTCCCCCACATGTGCACACTATCTCTTTTTAAAATAAAAAAATACAGTATATGATATATATAACTTACAAAATATGTGTTAATTGACTATTCATGTTATTAGAGAAGATGACGTTCTAGGAATTAGTAAGTTCCTGTCAACTAGTTTCCATTTTCTTTGCAATCTAAAATATAAGATATTAGGCTAAGGATGAGGGAGAGTGGCATTGCCAGTTAGTTACGAAAACACTGGAGAAATTTTGACAAGATTACACAAAACTCTTCCGTATCTTTCTTTTCCCAAATTCCTTAACATTACTTACAAGGCTATGTATGATCTATCTCTTCATACCTCTCTTTTCTCATTTTCTGCAACTAGCCCCATTCTTCACTTTGCTCCAGCCCCTCCCAACTCAGGGCCTTTTCACATGTTGCTGACTCTCTCACTACTACCCTGATCACTAATTCCTATTGATCCTCTAAGTCTCGACTTAAATGGTGCTTTGCCTAAGAGGCTTCCTGTAAAATCACCCCCCCCCCGCCAATTCTTTAAGCCTGCCTATTATCTCCCAACTGTATTCTATTACATCAGCCTACCTTTTCCTCCATGACATTGATTACCAGACAAGTAGTAGGAGTTATCACAGATAAATTTATTTTCTTATATAAATATTGTCTTATATGAATATCTCTTATATTGAGAAATAAATATTAGTTGGTATGAGAAGTGATGCTCTAGGGAATTTAGATAAGTAGGGAGAAAAGGGGATGAGAAAGGGTAGAGGGATTCAGAAAATTAAGATCTCAATAAAGAGCTAACTGTGTAAAACAGATGAAAAACTAGTGGTTTTCATTTAAAGTTAAATTGATTCTCAAGTCAAATTTAAGCAATTATATTTATTAAGCATATATATTGATATAATTTATATGTAATATAAAGTTATCACATATAAAATACCATATGTATCATATACAGCTGACCTTTGAACAACACAGGTTTAAAATGCACAGGTCCACTTATATGCAGATTTTTGCCAATAAATATATGTACAGTAGCGTAAGGATATTTTCTCTTCCTTATGATTTTCTTAATAACATTTTCTTTTTTCTAGCTTATTTTACTGTAAGAATACAGTATATAATACATATAACATAAAATATATATTAATTGATTTATGTTATCAGTATGACTTCTTGTCAATAGTAGGCTATTAGTGGTTAAGGTTTTGGGGAATCCGTTGTTATACACAGATTTTCAACTGCCCAGGGGTCTTAGCACCTCTAACCCCTGTGTTATTCAAGGGTGGACTGTATAATCAGTTGTGTACAATAATTTGAACATTTTCTTTTAGATAGATATTGTCTGTAGGTGTTTTTCCAAGTTATTATGTATCATATTGCACATTCTATTTATTGCAGGAAACGACCAACATGATTATAACTCATATGGTTATATTTAATTACTAAAATCGAGATAGGAATACCTATTTTTATTTCAGATCTTTCATCTAAGATTATATATATACATATATACATATATATATTTTTTTCTTTTAGTTATTGTCTCTGGATGAAGAAATAGTTCTTGGCAAAATTTCAAAAAAATGGGCTGGATTTATGAGGGAACTATTCACCAATGCTGATAAATTTGGAATCCAGTTTCCATTGGATCTTGATGTTAAGATAAAAGCACTGATGCTTGGAGCAAGTTTCCTCATTGTAAGGCTACTTTTATTTTATTTAGCTTAAAATCCTATTTTCTGAGATTACCATTGCACCTTTGCTAATATTTTTGCTCAAATCTAGATTGACCACAAATTGTATTTTTTGGTCTAGTTTTAAGTCCCCAAAATCATATCATGGATTTGGTTTTCACATTGCAAAGGGTGTAAAAACTAGTGTCCTGTAAACATGATCACTGAAGTTGAAATCCTTGATGAAAAATGAGACTAAATTGCTAAAACTAGGAACAAAATGGCTTGTTCATTGTAACTTACTGTTATTTCCTACAATTTAAAAATGTTATAAGTTTCTTTTTGTAATCACTGTTAATTTGGAAACTATAGATATGTAGACATTTTAAGAAGGAAAATATTGCTCTTGATTATATTAGGGTCTTTGGAGCCAAATGAACATAAGAAATTACCTTCATTCTCTAAATATTATGAAATGATAAAAAATGGCAAGAGACATATGCAGGTCTGGGTCACACAATGCCTCATAAATAGTATTAAAAATTTGGAGAAACAGAAAAAAAAACAGATTAAGTAGTATATTGAATATAACTGAAGAAAAAGGGAACAAAGAAATGCGGTAGAGAAAAGGATTCATAACGTAGTAGAGAGAGACAAATCAATATGATAATCAAGAGTTCCAAATAAGATACGAGAACAGGTAACTCCTAAAAAAAATTTCAGAACCAAGAAATATGAACTCAGTGATACATAAAGGACAAATATCCTAAGTAATATAATTTAAAATTAACATCTAAATAGATGCTAAGAGTGAAGCAGAATAGCAAAGAAAAATAAGTAACCACAAAGGAAAGACAAATCACCTGCAAGCAATGAGACTGACAACTGACTTCTCAACAGAAACAGTGGAAGCCAGAAGACCGTAGAATGATATCTTCAAGGTACTGATTAAAAAACAATCTTGGGACGCCTGGATGGCTCAGTGGTTAAGGTCCGACTTTGGCTCAGGTCACGATCTCACAGTTGGTGGGTTTGAGCCCTGCATCGGGCTCTGTGCTGGCAGTTCAGAGCCTGGAGCCTGTTTCTGATTCTGTCTCCCTCTCTCTACCCTTCCCCCACTCGTGCTCCCTCCCTCTCTCTCTCTCTAAATAAACATTAAAAAAAATCTTAACTCTCACATTCTATTTTCTTCAAGACTATATCTTAAAGATGAAAGTAAAATAAATAAATTTGCATATCAAGAAACCCAGATTTTTACAACACCTAGATTATTGTAAAGTGTATACAACACTTCAGGAAGAAGGAGCATGCTCTGAAAACGATCATCTGAGGTTCAATAATATTCATGAGCAAATAAAATGCTAGCCACATTTGTTAATGTAAACATGTTTTTAAAAAGAAAATAATAGCAAATATCTAATTTGTGAGGTCAAAAAAAAACAAAACAAAAATACTAGCTAATAAAAATATATGAGTTACGAGAAGTTATTAGAATTAAAATGTTCTAAGGTCTTTGTATTGTTCAGGAGATAAGTTAAATGTGCATGTTAAAATGTCATGGGTAATGAGTAAAATAACAAAAAGACTGGAAATTTGAAACTAGTATAGAGGAAAAGTGGGAATAAAATACCAGAAAGCAAATAAACCACCAAACAAACAAAACCCACAGTGGGGGAAAAAGGAGAGAAAAGCATGGAGAAAGTTGGGGCAAAAAGAAATAGAAAATTGAAATGGTAGAAAATAATTATTCAGTTATATCAAGATATCAATTAAATATGTTCTATACAATTTTGTTTACAATATTCACAATAAATGTAAATGGGAAAAACTTGCAAGTTAAAAAATAGAAATTGTTAGGTTAGATTTTTAACATTTTTTTTTTTTTTACTATTTATTCATTTTTTGAGAGAAAGAGAGAGAGTGAGCATGAGTGGGGGAGGGGCAGAGAGAGAGGGAGACACAGAATCCGAAGCAGGCTGCAGGCTCTGAGCTGTCGGCAGGGATCCTGATGTGGGGCTTGAACCCACCAACCATGAGATCATGACCTGAGCCGAAGTCAGATGCCCTACTGACTGAGCCACCCAGGCGCCCCTAAATTAGATTTTTAAATTATCCCCAGGTTCTTAATGGGTGACAAATCTAAATTAATGAAAAAAAATGTAAAGAAAGAAAATATGGGTAAATGTATAACAGAAAAATACTAACCACAAAAGCTAGTAAAGCTAATACAAAAAAATTTTATTTTAAGACAAAAAAACATTAGGGATAGAGATCGAGAAGGTAACTACATTATTAATAAAAATTCCATTCAAAAGAAATATAATAATTCTTGACTTTGTGCCCCTAAGATCAATGTTATACAATGTTTATCAATATTTAACATTGAGAAAAATGTTATATTGTTAGAGAATGACAAGTTCATCATAGTGGGAAATTTATGCACCCCTTTCGATTTTTACTTGGTGTAGGAGACAGAAATATAGTAAAATTATTTAAAATTTGAACCAAAAAAAGTAAGGTTGATTTAATGGATGCATGTAGAACTTTGTGTTAAACAAGTAGATAATATAAGTTGTTCTCAAAAAAAGGTTTTTACAAGAATTATTCTCATAATGGGCCAAGAAATAAGTCTCAACAAATTTCAGGGAACTGGTATCACTTGGACCTTGGTGTCACAGCAAATAACATTAAATTAGAAATTGATTGGGGCGCCTGAGTGGCTTGGTCGGTTGAGCGTCTGACTTCGGCTCAGGTCATGATCTCACCGTCCGTGAGTTCGAGCCCTGCGTTGGGCTCTGTGCTGACAGCTCAGAGCCTGGAGCCTGTTATGGATTCTGTGTCTCCCTCTCTCTCTGCCCCTCCCCTGTTAATGCTCTGTTTCTCTCTGTCTTAAAAATAAATAAACGTTAAAAACAAAAATTTAAATTAGAAATTGATAAAGATACACATTTTAAAATATTTGGTATATATAGAAATGTGTACATAACTCAGGGGTAAAAAGTAACACATAATAAAATTTTAAAATATATCAAATTGTATACTAACTAAAATATTACACACCGAATCTTTTGGGATGCAAGTAAAGTTAAAGAGCAATGTATAACTGTAAATACTTGCTGAAGAAAAGAAGAAAAGTGGAAAATTAATGAGCTAACTTTCATCTCTAAAAGGTTTGTAAAAGAACAGAACAAACCCAAACCAAACATAAGGAAGGAGATGGTGAATTATTGACCAAAGATAAATGAACAAACAGCACCCACCCCTGGTCTCTAGATGGAAAGAATTTTTAAAGTAAATAAATCACAAAGTAACAAACTACTAAATTACAATACCTTAAACTTCTGTACCTTAAAACAAATTATAATATTAAATATTTAATAGCAAACAATAAAGGAAATATGTGCTTCAAATATGACCAAGGAATAAATAATATCCTTATATTAATATAAATTTTATTTAAATGAGAAAAAATATCAAATTCCCAACAGAAATGGAAAAGGAATATAAAAAATAATTCATACAACCATTAAACAGAGAATACAAATAACCAATAATCATAAGAAAATGTTTTCAAAAACATATGAAGAGAAGCAAAAAAAGAAAACAATGAAATACCCCTTTTCATTTTTTCTAATGACAAAGTCTCAATGCTGATGAAAGTTTAGGAAATCAGGCAGTCATGAGCTACAGGTACAATTTTGGGGAACAAACTGAAAACATCCATTAAAATTTTTTTTTCCATTAAAATTTTTAATGTTCATATATTTCATATGCTTTACCTTCTTCTAAAAAACTAATACAAATGCAGAAAAATAATTATGTGTACTCTAGTAAATAGCAATGTATACTCTCTGTAGCAAACATCACTCTAATAAATTAAAAACCTAAAACAACCTAAAATATACAGTATGAGATTTATTAAAACCACATTATGAGACATCTCTAAAACAGAACGTTAAAAACTCAAACTAAACGTTCAATAAATGAACTTTAATGGCATGAATACTCAGAATATATTATGCAGTAAAAATAATAGGTTATAAGCATATTATTATACCAATTGTGTGTGTCTGGAAAGACTTTGAATCAAAATATTAGTGGTAGTTTTGCAAGGATTGGAAATACAACGTTTTCCCTTCTCTATTCCTACACTTTTTTATATTAAGTATACATGATGAAAAAGTATACAAAAAATGAAGTAGAATTAGTTGCTGTTCTCTAAGGGCCTTTATATTCAAATTTATTATGTTCGTGTGTTTGAGAGTAGACAAATATTCATTCTTATTCCCTTAGAAGTTGCTTTCTTATAGATTTGATTCTCAGAATTCTCTTTTAATAGGTTTTATAATCATGTTATTATAACACAGGACCCTAAAATCACTCTCATGTCTAAGGCCTGCACCTTAAAAACCAACCTAATTACATTCCTTTTTCATTTTATTCTAGGACTACATGTACTTTGAACACTGGCCATAAGTTTTGCCAGCTTTCAGCAAAATTAAACAACTTTCACTGAGAATATTTAAATAAAGTTTTATTTCACTATAATTATTTGTATAAATTTCTTCTGCATAATAAACCACACCACAATTTAGGAACTTGAAGCGATCATTTTATTTAGCCCAGGATTCTGCTGTACAGTTCTCCAGGTCAAGACCTTGTTCACTCTTGCGTGTACAGTCAGTTAACAGATTGCTTGGGGACTCTCTCATCCCAGGTGGCCTCATTCATATGTTGTCCGAGACAATAGGAGCACCAAGCCTCGTATTTTACATCATCTAGGAGGCTAGCCAAAGCTTCTACACATGATAACTAACTCTGTTACAAAGGCATCAGGAACACAAGCTCAATGTTCAAGCTCATTTCAAGCCTCTGCTTCAGTTATGCTTACTAATGTCCCATTGGACAAAGCAGGTCACACAGCCAAGTCCAGATTCAAGGAATGGAAAAACAGACTCAATTTCTTTATGGGAGTCTCTGCAAAATACTACTTATTTGCAGCACAATATATTATTGTGACATTGTATAATATCACAATTAACAGAACAGGTGATGTTTCTTGATTTATGTTTGTTATAGACTGAATGTTTGCGTTCCCCAAAATGCATATGTTGAAATCCCCAGTGTGATTGTATTTGATAATGGCCTTTGGGATATGGCTAGGTCATGAGAGTGGAGCCCTCATGACAATGGTGCCATTTTACAAGAAGCACCAGAGAACTCCCCTGTGCTTTCACCATATAAAAACATAGCAAGTCACCAAACTCCACACCCAAAAAACAAATAATCCAGTGAAGAAATGGGCAGAAAACATGAATAGACACTTCTCTAAAGAAGACATCCAGATGGCCAACAGGCACATGAAAAGATGCTCAACGTTGCTCCTCATCAGGGAAATACAAATCAAAACCACACTCAGATATCACCTCACGCCAGTCAGAGTGGCCAAAAATGAACAAATCAGGACACTATAGATGCTGGAGAGGATGTGGAGAAACGGGAACCCTCTTGCACTGTTGGTGGGAATGCAAACTGGTGCAGCCACTCTGGAAAACAGTGTGGAGGTTCCTCAAAGAATTAAAAATAGACCTACCCTATGACCCAGCAGTAGCACTGCTAGGAATTTACCCAAGGGATACAGGAGTACTGATGCATAGGGGCACTTGTACTCCAATGTTTATAGCAGCACTCTCAACAATAGCCAAATTGTGGAAAAAGCCTAAATGTCCATCAACTGACGAATGGATAAAGAAATTGTGGTTTATATACACAATGGAGTACTACGTGGCAATGAGAAAGAATGAAATATGGCCCTTTGTAGCAACATGGATGGAACTGGAGAGTGTGATGCTAAGTGAAATAAGCCATACAGAGAAAG
>NW_024412400.1:41552879-41586565 GCF_014898765.1 Herpailurus yagouaroundi | reverse complement strand
GGTGGGAGGGAGGGGAGGGTGGGTGATGGGTATTGAGGAGGCCACCTTTTGGGATGAGCACTGGGTGTTGTATGGAAACCAATTTGACAATAAATTTCATATATTAAAAAAATAATAAGAAAATAAAATAAAATAAATATATAGCAAGAAAACAGCCAACTATGAATCAGGAAGTGGACCCTTACCAGACACTTAATCTGCCAGTAATTGGACCTTGGACTTCCCAGCCTTGAGAACAGTGAGAAATACATCTCTGTTGTTCATAAGCTACTTAGTCTATGGTGTTCTTTGATAATAGCCCAAATAAACTGAGACAGTGTTACCTATGAAATAGTTTTTCTTATGTGATTTTATTTTCCAATTCTACCTCACTGTGTAATTAACTAATAATTATTTATAATGCCTCTTAGATATGGTTGGTTTCGATGAAGAGTAAGTTCCAAAGAACAGGTCACCCTACATCAGAACTACACAGATACTTTCCGAAGGGAACCAAAAGGGATAGAGACTCAGTGAAATCTAATAAAATGAGGCTTGACTATTTCCACATGAAGGTTACTTTTCCTTACAAAAAGCGTCTGGATAGGACAGCCCTTGTCACTAGCACTTGCCATTTCATGCTCTGGATAAATCCTGTCCAGGTGGTAGGGATCTCTGTCTGCAGAAGAAAAGAGCAGTTTTTTGTTTGCAAGAGCTCATGCTTCAAATAGATGTTACCTAGATCATTCTAGAAAGATGAAATAAAAAATGTGAAGGAGTCAAAAGTGGCTCATCAAAAGAGTCATGCACTCCACTTCTGAGGTAAATGGACCCACACGTACGTCTAAAATGTTTATTTGTGCTGTGGCCTGGGAGATTCACATATAGAACATCATATTTTCCCGCTTTATAGAGGACTACAGGATCTTGGCCTATGAACTTTTTCCCAAGTTTCTCTTTGTTACATTCCCTGGGAGTCTTCACAAAGACCTTTTAGCGGGAGGATAGCCCACACACCCTCAGGGAAAAAATACATAAGACTGAATTCTCTTAGTGAGAAAAACTTGGAAGAAATTAATTTAAAGAAGAAAAACTAACATGATTTTTTTACTCCAAAATTTTGTGCAGCAATTTCATTTCCACATTATCTGTCTCATTCACAATTCTTCTGTGAACTTATCTGCCTGCAACATCTGGAAGATACATCCAGTTTTCCCTCTTCATCTAGGTCTGATTGGATCAGCATTTGCCATCAGTGGGGCAAGGTACTCAGCCCGTCTAAATTTTCTATGTGGAAAAGTACTTACAGCATTGTTTGGAACATAAAATTAGATAATTTTTTAAATGTTTATTTTTCAGAGAAAGAGAGAGAGAGAGACAGAGAGAGAGAGAGAGACAAAGCATGAGTGGGGGAAGGGGCAGAGAGGGAGACACAGACTCTGAACCAGGCTCCAGGCTCTGAGCTGTCAGCACAGAGCCCGAAGCGGGGCTCAAACCCACGCACCGCGAGATCATGACCTGAGCCAAAGTCGGACGCTTAACCAACTGAGCCACCCAGGCACCCCAAAATTAGGTAATTTTTAGCACAATGCCTCATACATACTGAATGCTTAGTATATGTTAGACAGTGTTATTTCAGCCACATTTAACTGAATGTTGATAGTTCAGATACCCACATATCCACAACAAAACATGAAGAAATACTAACACACTATTCACAAACTGGTATCTTGTTTGTTTGCCTCAATTTATAGAGATATAAACAGTTTTTTAGAGGAGAAAGGAGTTTTGTCTGAAGTTGTTAAGAGAATGCTAAAATTGAATATATCTGCTTTTGCCTTGGTCAGGCATCCGAAGACTAAGCAAAAAACATTAAGATTTCAATGCTCACATTCCAGTACAAGATTCTAAACTATTTATGTAGGATATGCTGGAAAAAATAAATCTGTCTTCAGCTCACAACTTCTCAAATACATCTCAGGCAATTAAAGAGTTACAGGAGAAGGAGAGAGATGCATAAGCTATGGCGTCTCTTTCCCGTCCCATCCTTTCTGATTTTGGCACTGGGGGCCAGAATCTGGTAAAGCTGATCAAGAAGAGACCATGTAGGCATTCTGACACAGGTGAAATAGTTTCCGGGACAAAGTTTACACCTACTTTTATCGATGATGTGATGCTCTTCTAACACCCTGAGGATGGGAAGCTTTGATAGCACCTACACCCAGTGTCCTTGGTATGAACAGACACTCTCGTAACATGTTATGGAGTAGTTGAGGTTTTTTCAGATGATTTTAGAGATGGATAAATGGAAGCGAGAGCACAGGAACCAGAGAACAGCATGCAGTGGGGGAACTAACAGGCACAGACTGCCTTTTGAAAACACATGGAGTACCTCTAGAGTATAGCGTCTGGTATGACATGATGACATGAGGAGTGGCTGGGGGAGTAGGGAAGCCCTGCTAATAGCAGGGACGAAGCTATTGAGGCCAGCAGGTATTTGCATTAAGTATAGCTGTCGTTGTTATTAACACGTTAAAGAGTACCTGATTTCTTTTTTTTTTAATGTTTATTTTTTTTTATTAATTTTTTTTAAAACATTTATTTATTTTTGAGACAGAGAGAGACAGAGCATGAACAGGGGAGGGTCAGAGAGAGGGAGACACAGAATCCGAAACAGGCTCCAGGCTCCGAGCTGTCAGCACAGAGCCCGACACGGGACCCGAACTCACGAGCTGTGAGATCATGACCTGAGCTGAAGTCGGACACTCAACTGACTGAGCCACCCAGGCGCCCCAAGAGTACCTGATTTCTATCAGTTATTGAAGATAACAGCTACATAAACTGGAGTGAGTTTGTTGTGTATTTGTTTTCTGAATGTGAAACGGCCAAGAAGCAGCATTAATGGGGTGCCTCATTTTTTTTTTCAATTTTTTTAATTTATTGAATAAATTTATTTATTGAAATTTAGTGAATTTATGTATTGAATAGATTTATTTATTGAAAAAAATTTATTTATTGAAAAAAATATTGAATATGTGAAAATGTGGGACTCACATATGCTCACACAATTATCAGCCAGGGAGTACATCTGATAGGGAGCAAACAGGATTTTTAATTGCCTGACAGAACCAATCCAATAGAATTTTAGAACAAGGCGACTGGAATTTTAAAATGTGCTCCAAAATAAGACGTTATAAAAGATTATAAAAATATATTACCTGTTAGTGTCAGCAACTATGTAGGTGGCTATGACACCCTATCACTCTCTGAGAAAAGTAGATTATGCTAGAAAGTGTTTTCCAAGTCCTCCACCAAAATAGTTCACTGACAGGTGAGTGCTGACATTTTTGGAAAACCCCAGGGCTCCTGGTTATTAACTTCTGGTCATTCACTAAAATAGTGGTCCTCAGACTTTAGCATGCATCAAAATCATCTGGAGGGGTTATTAAAATTCAGATCGCTGTACCCCAACCCCAAAGTATCTGATTCCATAAGTCTTGGTAATAATTTGCATTTCTAACAAGTTCCCAGGTGACACTACTGCTATTGCTAATGAGGACACACTTTGAGAACCTTTGCACTGGAATACATTACCAGATTTCAGCTAGAATTCTGTGAGCTGCTGAAGGGACCAAATTGAGCAGATCATAAAGGCCTATGAAAAATTTAGAGGACCACCAGAGTCATCCAAATGGCCCTATCTTTAAACATCATGGTTGTTTGGTTAAACATCGTGGTATCTTCTGGTACATACTGCAGGATGCATCATTGATGGAATAAAACCATAACATTTTTGTCAACTCACAAGAACTGTCATTGAGAACTTTCCCATCTCTACCACAAACTTCAGTATTTATTGCCCTTGAAAGTGCATAAGATGTCAACCTTGCTGGCCCTTTCTATTCTTTTTTTTTTTAATTTTTTTAAATGGTTATTTATTGGGGCGCCTGGGTGGCGCAGTCGGTTAAGCGTCCGACTTCAGCCAGGTCACGATCTCACGGTCCGTGAGTTCGAGCCTCGCGTCAGGCTCTGGGCTGATGGCCCGGAGCCTGGAGCCTGTTTCCGATTCTGTGTCTCCCTCTCTCTCTGCCCCTCCCCCGTTCATGCTCTGTCTCTCTCTGTCCCAAAAATAAATAAACGTTGAAAAAAAAAAATTTAAATGGTTATTTATTTTTGACAGAGAGAGAGAGAGAGAGAGAGCATAGGCGGGGGCGGGGGGGGGAGGGGAGTGCAGAGAGAGAGGGAGACACCAAATCCGAAGCAGGCTCCAGGCTCTGAGCTGTCAGCACAGAGCCCAATGTGGGGCTCAAACTCACAGACCGCGAGATCATGACCTGAGCCAAAGTCAGACACTCAACTGACTGAGCCATCCAGGCGCCCCTGGCCCTTTCTATTCTTGAAGGACTGTGTGCTCAGAACTGTTCCACAACCATCCTGTAAAACCATCATTCCCGGTGCAACTAGCAATGCAATTGGATCAGCTGGCATCTGTTCCACAAACAAATCCTATAGGATAATTATGGACAATTAGTGTTCAAACTACTGGATGACTAGAAAAGTTTTGGGTTTGGATTAGTTTGGTCTAGCATGGATTCCATACATTTACACCCAAACAATCTATTGAATGACTGTCCTTTTTCTAAGCAAAACAGTCATCTTTGCTTTGGGGCAGATATTGGGAATACTGGTAGTACAGCACTGCTTTCTTGGTTTTTATGTGAGAAAACAAATGCTAGAGTCAATACGGTTACAGCTGCACACACTTTCTTGGGCTGATGTGTCCTGATTACATACATCAATGTAACCTGGGTGTTGTCTGGAATTTAATTTTGACGCCACTTGAGTAATTGTTATAAATGATCATTTCATGATTATGTATGTGTTAGATATATCTGACCATTCTACACCCCCAGTACTAGCCTAAAATGCTTGGAGTCATGAAAGCAGAACTTCCTTAACTTTCTGCTAATCCACCAACAAATTTATCTGAATTCACATTCATACTTTCTTTTTCTTCTCCTTGTCACACGCACCTGCCTTTCTTCCCATCCGAAAAGCAACCAAGCCACTGGTGATCTACATGCTTCTCCCGCACCTCCCCCACCAAAGCATCTTGCCCACTCAATTACTCCTTTCTATCTTCAATCTCTCTCCCTGGAGGAGAATGTTCCCGGAAGTGTGGTTTATGAGTCATGAACCTCAACACAATCTGGGAGTTTTTAGAAAAGGCAAACTCATAGGCCCCACCCTAGACCTCTCTGTTTTGACAAATTCTCAGGTAATTTTGTCACAAGTATGAGAAGCATTAGAATAGTGCAGTGTTTCTCAGACTTATCTACACATTGGAATCACATGGAAGCTTAAAAAAAAAAAGCTATCGGTGCTTTGGTCCTATCTCCAGTGATTGATTTCATTCCTCTAAGATACAGCCTGGGCACTGGATTTCTTTTTAAATAGACTAGTTTTAAGAGCAGTTTTAGGTTCACAGCATAGAGATTTCCTGTATACCTTCTGCACTTAAATACACACAGGAATTTTCAAAAGCTCTCCAGGTGAGCCTCATGTGCAGCCAACTTCAAGAACTACTCTCCAAAATATTTTTCTTATCAGTACTTCAATAGAATTTTCTTACTTTCTTCCAATTCCTCTCAATTGCATATCTACCTCTAAAATTTTTGTTGTTTTTTTCACTTATAAGCTTGACTATTCCCTACTTTCTTTCTCCACTTACTCACCTCCTTTTACCACCCAGTCACTGATTTCTTCTGCATTTCCACCATTCTCTTATCTTCAACAAGAGATCCTTTTAGATCTTACCTTACTTGATTTCTCTGGGCATTTGATGCTAACTTCTGAACTCTTCCCTTTCATTATTTTCCCGACAACCCAATCCCTGCAGTTGATTCCCCACTTCTCACTCATTCCCAGTCTATTAGATTTCCTCCTGTGCCATTCCTTATGCACTGATGTTCCTCAAGTTTACATTGCAGGTTCTCTTTTGGACTATCTAGCTGTCACATAGCAGGAAATTTGGGGATATGTGGAGAATTTTTAAAAATTAACTTTTAATGTATTAGTGAACAGCATGTGAAAAGTCACTAAAGCCAAACACAGCTAAAACACGTAGAGGTTTCTGGCTACTCTACATTTTCGACAAAGACAAGTAAAGGAAAACTTGCTGGGGTTTTTGTTTGGAATTTCACTGAATCTATAAATCAGTTTGTGGAGAAATGATATTTTAACAATACTGAAACGTCCAATCTGAGAACATGGTATATCTTTTGTTTTTATTTATTTATTTTTTAATTTTTTTTTAAACGTTTTATTTATTTTTGAGACAGGGAGAGACAGAGCATGAACAGGGGAGGGTCAGAGAGAGGGAGACACAGGATCCGAAACAGGCTCCAGGCTCTGAGCTGTCAGCACAGAGCCCGACGCGGGGCTCAAACTCACGGACTGCGAGATCATGACTTGAGCCGAAGTTGGCCGCTTAACCGACTGAGCCACCCAGGCACCCCTATCTTTTGTTTTTAATTTCTGTCATCTAGGTTTTATAGTTACCAGAGTAGA
Organism: Herpailurus yagouaroundi; assembly: GCF_014898765.1. Lineage (NCBI taxonomy): Eukaryota > Metazoa > Chordata > Mammalia > Carnivora > Felidae > Herpailurus > Herpailurus yagouaroundi. The sequence continues at coordinate 41,580,016 of NW_024412400.1, read as the reverse complement.
GAGCTTTTACACATTTTTTTCATAACCATGTTTTACTAGATATTTGATGTTTTGGTGCTTTTGTACATGGCACTTTTAAATTCTATTTTCTATTTTTTTGTTTCTAGTATATGGAAATACAATTCATTTTGTGCATATTGATTTGTATACTATCACCTTGCTAAATTTACTTATTCTAGTAGTTTCTTTGTAAAGTCTTTTGAGTTTTTTGTACACACAATTGTTGTTGGCAGATACAAATAATTATACTTCATAATTCCCAGTCTTTATGGATTTGCTTTTTTCCCCTTGCTTTTTTTTAATCGGATAGGGTCTCCAATATTATAGTGAATAAAGTACTGGCAGCTGGGGTGCCTGGGTAGCTCAGTCAGTTAAGCATCTAACTCTTGGTTTCAGCTCAGGTCATGATCTCATGGTTCATAAGTTTGAGCCCCGCCTCAGGCTCCACACTGACAGCACAGAGCCTGCTGTGAATCTCTCTCTCTCCCTCTCTCTGTTCCTCCCAGCTCACATTCTCTCTCTTTCTTAAAATAATTAAGTAAATTGAAAAAAAAAGTCTTGGCAGTAGATACCTTTGCTTTGTTCCCAACTTTCTTTAAGGTGAGATTTTTTTTCATATTTCACTCATATGTGTTGTTAGCTTTATGGTTTTGGTAAATACTTTCAGTCATAATGAGAAAGTTTGACTCTATTCTTAAATTGCTGAGATTTTTACCAGTTTAAATTTAATTATATGACGTTTATGCATCTGATGATAAAGTAATATGGTTTTTCTCCTTATTCTGATAGGCTGGTAAACCACATTGATTGATGTGGGATGATATCAATCATAATGTTTTGTTTGTTTTTGCTGGGTTAATTATTTGATATTCTGTTAAAGATATTTACATTTATGTTCATGAGTGATTTTTACCTTCTTGTAATTTTCTTGTTGTGATATCAAGCCAAATCTTACCCAGTGGTCTGCTGGTAAATGTCCAATCATTAGCTTTCCAGGGAGATAAAAGGCCTTGGTTTATAGCGGTTGATGATTACCTTGGTGAACAAAGTCCCATGACAGCTGATTTCAATCTATCATGTGATGTCACTGAACGAACAGTTGGGAAGACAAGTTCATACTTCATTCTTGTTAGCCTGTGCAAGCTGGCTCCAGCATTCCACTGCTCTGACCAAAAAAAAAAAAAAAAAAAAGTTCAGAATTGTTCTGTCATGCTTTATACTCGATAATTGGTGCAATATTGGTATTTCCAAGTCTGCTTTAAAATTTTTTTTACTGGTCACAAGGTTTTGAATAGTTTGGTCTTATGACTCCTCAAATATATATATGTTTTTCTTTTTCTTAATGTAAAAAAAAAAATTGCCCTTTTCTGTGAAGACCATATCATCAGTTGCACTGTGTCTTTCTTTTTTTTTTTTTTTTTTTAATTTTTTTTTCCAACGTTTATTTATTTTTGGGACAGAGAGAGACAGAGCATGAACAGGCGAGGGGCAGAGAGAGAGGGAGACACAGAATCAGAAACAGGCTCCAGGCTCTGAGCCATCAGCCCAGAGCCCGACGCGGGGCTTGAACTCACGGACCGCGAGATCGTGACCTGGCTGAAGTCGGACGCTTAACCGACTGTGCCACCCAGGTGCCCCGCACTGTGTCTTTCAAGAGAAGTGCATAGTTAGTATGTAAATGACATATTGACATATTCCAGGAAAAAGAAAATCAAATGAAGCAAAAAGCAAAACGAATCTTTATGATCCTACTACCTGACAAGGACATCTGTAGTTGGCTAAATAATTAGCAGTGGATTTTGTCAAATGCTATTGGAGAAAGATTTATGTTAATAATGGTTCATTTTGTTTTACGCTAAAACACTAGTTTAATCAGTGGCTGACTTTCTCTTTAGCTAAAACATTAGCTAAATCACAGTGGGAAAATAAAATCCAGAGGTGGAAACTAATTGGAAACATTGCTTTTAGGTAATGAAGCACTTATGCATCCATTTGGGGGATTCATTAAGTGTTAGTTTGGGGAAGTTTTCATATAACTCAACTGAAAAATGCATAATTGTGATTGAGATGTATAATTACCAAAATATGAGTACAAGGGAAATCCGGCATTTCATTTCATCAAACATTCCATCAAAATTTGACTAAACTTTAGGGGTCCAAAAAATAAAAAAGATGAACAACAATGTATCCCACTACTTCAGGAACCTAGCAAGGAACAAACACATTTAAACTAATAACAACACTAACAGGTGATAAGGGCAATTAATGAGATTTATAAAAAGTGCTATAGGAACACAATGTGAGACCAATACATTCTTTCTAGGTGGGAGACAAAGTCTATTGATAGTGTTATTGTCTGTCTGTCTGTTTCTCTCTTTTTCTCTCCCACACTGCTCCCCATCAACAAATTAACAATTTTGAAGATGAATTTAAAAAAGTGTCAAAGTAAGAAGTTGCTGCGACTGAAATCAAAGAGGTTGTTGCCTGTTTTCTCCTCTAGGATTTTGATGGCTTCCTGTCTTACATTTAGGTCTTTCATCCATTTTGAATTTATTTTTGTGCATGGTATGAGTAAGTGGTCCAGTTTCATTCTCCTGAATGTCACTGTCCAGTTTTCCCAGCACCTATTGCTAAAGAGACTGTCTTTTTTCCATTGGATACTCTTTCCTGCTTTGTTGAAGATTAGCTGGCCATACATTTGTGGGCCTGTTTCTGAGTTCTCTGTCTGTTACATTGATCTTTGTGTCTGTTTTTGTGCCAATACCATACTATCTTGATTACAGCTTTTTATACAGCTTAAAGTCCAGAATTATGATGCCTCTAGCTTTACCGTTCTTTTTCACATTACATTGGCTATTAGGGGTCTTTTCTGGTTCTGTAATACAGCTTGAAGTCCAGAATTGTGATGCCTCCAGCTTTGGTGACATGTCTCCCGAGGTAAGGGAAACAAAAGCAAAAAAGAACTCATAGGACCTCATCAAGATAAAAAGCTTCTGCACAGTAAAGGAAATGATTAGCAAAACTAAAAGGCAACTGATGGAATGTGAAAACATATTTGCAAATGACACATCAGATAAAGGGTTAGTATCTAAAATCTATAAAGAAGTTATCAAACTCAACCTCCAAAAAACAAATAATCCAGTGAAGAAATGGGCAAAAGACATGAACAGACACTTTTCCAAAGAAGACAATCAGATGGCTAACAGTCACATGAAAAAATGCTCCACATCACTCATCATCAGGGAAATAGAAATCAAGACCACAATGAGATACCACCTCACACCAGTCAGAATGGCTAAAATTAACACCTCAGGCAACAACAGATGTTGGCAAGGATGTGGAGAAAGAGGAACCCTTTTGCACTGCTGGTGGGAATGCAAACTGGTGCAGCCACTCTGGAAAACAGTATGGAGGTTCCTTAGAAAATTAAAAATAGAAGGGTGCCTGGGTGGCTCAGAAGGTTGAGCATCAGACTTCGGCTCAGGTCATGATCTCATGATTTGTAAGCTCGAGCCCCACATTGGGCTCTGTGCTGATGGCTCAGAGCCTAGAGCCTGCTTCAGATTCTGTGTTTCCCTCTCTCTCTCTGCCCCTCTGCCGCTCGTGCTCTGACTCTCTCTCTCAAAAATAAATAAACAATTAAAAACAGAACGACCCTATGACCCAGAAATTGCACTACTATGTATTTCTCCAAGGGACACAGGAGTGCTGTTTCAAAGGGGCACATGCACCCAATGTTTATCGCAGTACTATCACACACACACACACACACACACACACACACACACACACACACGCATGCATAAAATTATATAATGGAATATTACTCGGCAATCAAAAAGAATGAAATCTTGATGCTTGCAACAATGTGGATGGAACTAGAGTGTATTATGTTAATCAAAATCAGAGAAAGACAAATATCATATGACTTCACTCATATGTGGAATTTAAGATACAAAACAAATGAACATAAAGGAAGGGAAGCAAAAACAATACAAAAACAGGGAGAGAGACAAACCATAAGAAACTCTTAAATACAGAGAACAAACTGAGGGTTGCGAGGGGTTTTGTGGGGGGGATGGGCTAAATGGGCAAGGGGCCTTAAGGAGGACACTTGGTATGAGCACTGGGTGTTATATGTAAGAGATGAGTCACTAAATTCTACTCCTGAAATCATTATAACACTATATATTAAGTAACTTGGATGTAAATTTAAAAAAAAATAATAATAATAAAAAATAAATTAAAATTTAAGTAACCCAAAAAAATATAAAGAAGGATCAAAGTATCCCTTCCGTAAACCAGAGGAAGTTACTTTTGCTCCAAGTCCTATTGTTTGCTTTTAAAAGGTGTGCTCAAGTCAAATGAAGGGGCATTCATTCCCAGTGGGATATCTTCCTTTGGAGAACTCCAGAAACATTACCATTGTTGAAGAGCTCCTCAGCAACAAGTGAGCATAGCACATTCATGGTCAATGAATACCATTCTCCTAGGAAAGAGACAATGGATATCTGAAAGGTGAAGTTGTTTTTCTAATGATAAGAAATGGAGCAGTCTCAGAATTATCCAAAATAATCTTGTTTATTGATTAGGATAGGTTTTATCATATCTTTATACATGATGACTGTTAAAAGAGCTGATGAGATATTTTCCAGAAATATCTAAAGTTTTCCCAGTGCAAACTAAAAATGCAGTGTCCCTTGTTCAAACACAAGTAAAATTTCAAGATGGCAGTAGCTGCACATTAAACCCAGTACAGGGCTCTGTATTACTACATAGTTCTCAAGCCCATGAAGCCAGTCATGACCGAAGGGCAGTATCACTTTATGTACTGGAGCAAGCTAAATCTTTGTCATTTGGTTTAGAATGGGAAACCTACTAGATGCTGGACAAGTTATGAAATTTTCCATGTTCCTCACTAAAATGTGGCCATGAAAACTTCCATTGCAAGTTCTAATAATATACATGAATAAACGTGTGCATTCTCTTCTAGTGACTTTACAAACAATTAACAGTATTATAAAAAGTTTGTGCAAATTAGTGGCTTTACAGTATTGCTGCTAGTTTTAGAAAAATAATTATTAAAACAATCCATTGTTTTTTAAAAAATTTCCTTGCCTTTTGTTGACATCCTTCATTTTGGTTGTGAGCTACCAAATACAAGTTAGATCACTAAAAAATCATTTTAAGACCAGATTTTACGATATTTAACAGTTAATAGATATTTAACAGTAAATATCGTAATATTTAGGATATTTAACAGTTAACAGATAATAACAGTTATGGAGTTAGGATTAAGAACATAATATCATGTGAATTATATATTCTGCATATTATATTCATTATTGTAACATTTCACCATTATTTGGGGGATTCATAGATAGTAATTTAATTTACATTGTATTCAACAATTTAAAATATTACTTATTAAAACACCATAGTACTAGCATAAAAACAGACACATAGATCAATGGAACAGAATAGAGAGCCCAGAAACAAACCCACACAAATAAGGTCAATTAACTTATGAAAAAGGAGCCAAGAATATACAATGGACAGTTTCTGCAATAAATGGTGCTGGAAAGGGGCGTCTGGGTGGCTTAGTTGAATGATCGTCCAACTCTGGCTCAGGTCATGATCTCACGGTTTGTGGGTTAGAAGTCCGCGGTGGGCTCAGTGCTGACAGCTCAGAGCCTGGAGCCTGTTTCGGATGCTGTGTCTCCCTCTCTCTCTCTGCCCCTCCCCTGTTTATTCTCTCTCTCTCTCTCTCTCTCTCTCTCTCTCTCTCTCTCTCTCAAAAATGAATAAATGTTAAAAAAAATAAATGGTGCTGGGAAAACTGGGCAGCTACATGCAAAAGAACGAACTGGACCATTATCTGATACCATGTACAAAAAAATCACTGAAGATAGATTAATGACATGAATGTAAGACCTGAAACTGTAAAACTCCTAGAAGAAAACAGTGGTAAGCTCTTTGACATTGGTCTTGGTGATGATTTTTTAGATTTGACACCAAAAAAAAAAAAAAAAGCAACTAAAACAAAAATAAACAAGTGGGACGACATCAAGTTCCAGAGCTTCTGCACAGCAAAGGAAACTATCAACAAAATGAACAAGCAATCTACTGAATGGGAGAAAATATGTGCAAATCATATATCTGATAGGAAATTAGATAAAAGGGGGCAAGGTAAGCCTAATGGCAAGCGGAAGGAAGGTAGAAGATGAAAAGACAAGGTACAGACAGGGAGAAAATAACTGCAAACCACATAACCAGCAAAGACCCATATAATATATTTAAAAATTCTCCAAACTCAACAGTAAGATAAAAAAAAATGAATTAGAAAATGGTAAAAGACATGAACAGATATTTCACTAAAGAAGATATACAGATGGCAACTAAGCTTATGAAAAAATAGATGTTCAACATCATTAGCCGTTAGGAAATATAAATTAAAACCACCATGAGACATTACTATATACCTATCAAAATGGCCAAAAGAAAAATGGTTACCACATGAAATGTTGCAAAGATCCAAGAAAACATTTCACTGATACAATGGTGGTAAAAAATGCAAAATGATACAGACACTCTCGAAGTTTGGCAGTTTCTCATAAAACAAAAACATGCAACTACCACAGAATCTCAGGCATGTGTCCCAACGAAAAAGAAATGTATATTCACACAAAAAATCATAGCAGCTTTATTCATAACAGCCAGAAACTAAAAATAACCCAGATGTCCTACAACAGATGAATAGTTAAGAGCAAAGTGTGTGGTACGCGTACAAGTAATACTACTCAGCAATAAAAAGAACAAACTATCGGTACATGTGCCTTTGGTGGATCTTCAGGGAATTACATGGAGTAAAAAAAGCCAATCCCCAAGGTTACATACTGCATGATTCCATTTATACAACACTTTCAAGTAAAATTTTAGAATGGAGGTCAGATTCCTGGTTTCTAGTGGTAGTGAGGGGGATAAGGTATATGGGACAACTGGAGGTAGGTGGGCGTGGTTATACGGGGGCAATATGAGGGATATTTGTGATAACGGCTTGTTCAGTATCATGACTGCGGTACTAGATATACAAACCTACAATTGTAATAAAATTGTATGCAACTAAATCCCCCCATATACACACACGTGCGTGTGCGTATGCACACACACAGGAGTGTAAATAAAGCTGGAGAAATCTAAGTAAGATTCAATAGTCTCAAGGCCAATATCCTGGATGTAGTGTTAAACTAGTTTTACAAAATGACTAGCAGGAGAACTGGGTGAAAGGTTTAAAGATTGTTCTATATTATTTTTTTTACAAAGCATGTGAATCTATTATCTCAATAAAATTCATTTAAAAATGATTTGTGGGGGCACCTGGGTGGCTCAGTCGGTTAAGCGGCCGACTTTGGCTCAGGTCATGATCTCACGGTCTGTGAGTTCGAGCCCCGCGTCGGGCTCTGTGCCGACAGCTCAGAGCCTGGAGCTTGTTTCAGATTCTGTGTCTCCCTCTCTCTGACCCTCCCCTGTTCATGCTCTGTCTCTCCCTGTCTCAAAAATAAATAAAATGTTAAAAAAAAAATTAAAAAAAAAAATGATTTGTGTATGGGGCACCTGGGTGGCTCAGTCGGTTGAGCATCCGACTTCCGCTCAGGTCATGATCTCATAGTTCATGGGTTCAAGCCCCGCATGTCCAGCTCTGTGCTGACAGCTCAGAGCCTGGGGCCTGTTTCGGATTCTGTGTCTCCCTCTCTCTCTGCCCCTCCCCTGCTCATGCTCTGTCTCTCTTTCTGTCAAAAATAAATAAAACATTAAAAAAATTTTTTAAACGATTTGTGTAAATATTTCTCCTAGAGCCTCCTTACAGGAACTCTGAGGTCAAATTAGGCATCAGATTGCTGCTAGAGAAATACCATTATAAAAACTCTCCCAGCCCAGTGTTACCTCCTGGCCACATTCAGTAACCCATCTAAAGTATAAAACACTCTTATCAAAAACCACAATACCATTCTTAGATGCAAGAAGTGAGATTCAGAATTGTTATGTAGCTTTCCCAATGTTGCATGATGATAGAGTTGAAATCTGAACCTGGCACCATCTAAACACAAAGTCTAAGTTATCAAACTACACAATCCTGCATCCCCATACCGACAGCATTAGCATCACTCTGGATTTCATAGAGACAGACATTGTGTATTATTATCCTGTTATTTTCTTAATTAATTTTAATTTTAATAGAGGAAGACTGTGGGAAAAAATGTGTGCCTTATATATAAACAGAAATGCTTCAAATCAAGTTAATGTTTCTTAAATAAACATGTGTGTGTCAATGGGCTCATAGTGGTGGTGGTAATTCTCTTAGTTTAACAGTGGCCCCAAATTATGAGAATTAGACCTACTGGTCAAGGTGTGTCAGATTCCCAAAAGGTTTCAGTGCATTGAATTTATTTACCAAGGGCTGCAGTTCTAACCAGCACGTACTATTTATCACAGCAAAATTTAGTGGCTTTGAGAAGTGTGGACATTGCAGGGAGTGCCAATCTCCTGTGACCTGATGACTTCTGCTATGAGTTAGCACAGACCCAAATTGATGTCAAAATGAGCCTTTTTCCAATGTTTTTTCGAAGAGACACTGTCAAAACCCTCCTCTCCCTTATCAGACAAGCCCGTTATCTGAGTGATAAATGCAGAGATATGAGGGATAAAACACACCTGGTAGCAAAGAACCAAACAACTCGCCCCCGAAACATTATATTTGTTTATTTTTTCCTAACTGGACAAGTCTTAGCTTCAAAAGCTTTAAACAGCTAAACGTGAATACATTTTTCATGACGGGGAAAAGGTAAGAAAGGACTAGTTTCAAGAACAGAAGGAAGCAGGTGATTCCACTTTAAGTCTGGGAGTCGTCAATTTCAAAGATTATGAAATTCTTGCTGAACGATCAACGAGCCTATTCTTAGAGAGGCTTTGTTGCTCTCTTGGTTCCCTACCAGGTAGTCAGAAAAGAAAATCATGCCCCATGCCATTCACCAACACTCCCACACCTTCTCCCCATCTTTCCACCCCTTGCAGCCCCTTCCAGCAGATGAACTTAAGGTTCAAGAACATGCTGGCTGCCACCATGTGGCAGATACATGTATCTGCATAGAAGAGGAAAAAAGTCTTCATGAAAACTAATAAACACAAAACTGAATCATTTCAGAGGAAAAATAATTTCATTATGAAAGTGAAAACAATCAATCAGCAATATTATTTAAAAAATGTAGTTAGAGGAGTTTTGATGAAACGTCCTATTTAACATGTCAGCATGGGAAAGAGAGGTAAAAGCCGTAGGTAATTCCTCTATACCCGGGTGCTATTATATTAGCTGCTCCGGGTCCCTTTTTCTAGACACTGCATATCCCCTCGTGGACATGGACCACATTTCATCTAGAGGTTATGACAGAGGGAGCCAGACTTTTACAAGATGACCACCCCCTCATTCCACAGTCAGTTGCTTTCAGGGACCATCGAAATCAGGGAAGCCAGGCTGTAATGAGAAACAAATACCATACAGAGAGGCAAGAAAGAGAAAGAGGAGATATAATGGTTCCATCAAAATACTACAGCTAGAAGCAATACTTAATTTTTGGTCCCTACCCCAGAATAATTAAGTCAGAGTCTCTTTGGGTGGAGCCTGGATTTTTTTTTTTTTTCAACGTTTATTTATTTTTTGGGACAGAGAGAGACAGAGCATGAACGGGGGAGGGGCAGAGAGAGAGGGAGACACAGAATCGGAAACGAGCCTGGAATTTTTAAAACTCCCATCAGACTAAGTTAAGCAGCAGCTAGGGTTGAGAATAATGATTCTAGATAGATTCTGAAGCTCAAACGCATTTCCCATCTGGAGCCTGGAAAATACCTCAGTATTCATTCAGTACATTACTGTTAACTAACATAGTTCTTCTGCCAAAATTTTAGAATGTAACATGAGTGCTGCAGAGAAATAGCAAAGCAAACGGCAAGCATATACCATTTTATTTATTATTTTTTTAATGTTTATTTTTTTGAGAGAGAGAGAGAGAGCGAGCGAGGGAAGGGCAAAAAGAGAGGGAGACACAGAATTCAAAGCAGGCTCCAGGCTCTGAGCTGTCAGCACAGAGACCAATATGGGGCTTGAAACCACAAACTGCGAGATCATGACCTGAACCGAAGTTGGACCCTTAACCGACTGAGCCACCCAGGCGCCCCAAATATATACCATTTTAATGCAATGTTACATCTTAAGAAGTTAGTTCAAAAAGAAGTTTGTCATATACCTACAGTGTGATTGTTTTGACCAGAGGTTTTAAAAAACAAGGAAAAAGACTTTGTAGTCCATATAATGGAATTTCTTTAGAAGTCTAGGTTTCAGGCCTAAGGCATGCTAAACTTCATTGTTATAGACAAAACAAAGCAAAACAAAAGCCTGCTTACAGAATAGAAGTTAATGGCAGAGTCCTAACAAAAACCCTTTTACCTTACTGGGCTGTTGTAGCAAATAAGTAGTTGGGGAAAGTGTTGTATTATTTTTCACCTACATTTTTATCTGCTTTTTTATTCACTATCCACATTATCTTTGCCATAATGTTAAATGAGGAGACAAAGAGCCAAGAGGTGAATAAAAGAATTTTCTTTGGTCCTTATTAGCTCATCAGAGAATTCAGCTTCAGTTTATATAAACTATGAGGAATCCAAATTTGTCTTGGCTCAATATATTTCCAAAATGCATTCATGTATACTATTTTATCTGATCCAAATTTTTTAATAACAAAGTGTTTGTATATCTCTTCATTTGAATATATATACAATAGGGGCACCTGGGTGCTTCAGTTGGTTAAGCATCAGACTCTTGATTTCAGCTCAGGTCATGATCTCCAGTTTGGGAAATTGAAGCCTCGCATCATACTCCATGCTGACAGTGCAGAGCCTGCTTGGGATACTCTCTCCCTTGCTCTATGTCCCTCCTCCACTCATGCTCTCACTCACACAAAATAAAGAAATAAACTTAGGAAAAAAACTTAGATATATTTAAAATATATGGGATCTTAAATCTATTTACCTTTTATCCTTCACACTTTGCAACATCCTTGTCTAGCTGCAATTTCAAGTATTTTTTTCTCATTCCCTCTGAGCATCTGTCGCCAAGGAATTTCAACACAGATGAGAGAGTTTGAGACTCTTCCCCCAACGATTCATTTCTGCTTTCTCCGTGAGTAGAAGACAGTATGATATTTCCCAAGTTTCCTCCTCCAGAGACCAATGCCAATCATTGCTTCATGTGATTAGCTTTCCCAGTTGTGGATGAAACTCATATTTTCATCAAATTTACCTACCCTGTATTTGGGAACCATGTGCACTCTCATTGAGTACACTTTAGGGGGAAATGAACATCAGAAATTTATTTTAAAATGTACCTCTTTTCTGAAAAGAATCATCTTCCAAGTGTTGATTTTGTCACACTTACTGGAAAATTTCTTTGGGCTTCTTTTTTCCCTTTCAAACCTTAGGCCAAATTTTTATCTTTTTCATTCTTTGATGAGCGTCATATATTTCTTCTGGCATTGGCTCTAGCTTTTTGATAAACACTAGAGGATTTAATCAGTTTTGACACAATCTCTCTTTATCTTTTTTTTTTTTTTTTTTAATTTTTTTTCAACGTTTATTTATTTTTGGGACAGAGAGACACAGGGCATGAACGGGGGAGGGGCAGAGAGAGAGGGAGACACAGAATCGGAAACAGGCTCCAGGCTCCGAGCCATCAGCCCAGAGCCTGACGCGGGGCTCGAACTCACGGACCGCGAGATCGTGACCTGGCTGAAGTCGGATGCTTAACCGACTGCGCCACCCAGGCGCCCCTCTCTTTATCTTATTTTTATAAATTCCTTCTGTTGTTCCAGAATTTTGTGCATCCAAAGTAGGAAGGTGCAGTACTGCATCACTCAGCTTTGTTGTAGTTCACCTTCCTTCTTTCCCTGCTGAGGACGAATTACAGTGATACGCACAAAGGGAATCTTTGTAGAGTTCAGATTGTGTCTACATCCACCAATTTGCTGGGTTTGGAAGATAATCATAATGGTATAGTAAGTCAATCCAACATCTCCTTAATTCAAACAATAAAAAATATCACCACGCCTTGATCGTTTAATGAGTTTGTGAATTTTTCTCATGTTGACAAAGAAACCAGTTACTTTCTCCTTCAAGGTCCTCTCTGTGTATCTATCCGTCTACATAACTAAACAACTTTCTCTATGACATGTTGTACGTTGAAATCAGGATCATCAGTCAGTTCTTTCTTGAATTACGGTTGTTGTACATTTTGTTTAGTTGGTTGTTGTTGTTGTTTTTAAATATCGCATTTCAAAGATGGCGGCGTAGGAGGACGCTGGGCTCACCGCGCGTCCTACTGATCACTTAGATTCCACCTACACCTGCCTAAATAACCCAGAAAACCGCCAGAGGATTAGCAGAACGGAGTCACCAGAGCCAAGCGCAGACGAGAGGCCCACGGAAGAGGGTAGGAAGGGCGGCGAGGCGGTGCGCGCTCCACGGACTGGCGGGAGGGAGCCGGGGCGGAGGGGCGGCTCGCCGGCCAAGCAGAGCCGCTGAGTCTGGCTTGCAAAAAGCGGAGGGGCCTGACGGACTGTGTTCCGACAGCAAGTGCGACTTAGCGTCTGGGAGGTCATAAGTTAACAGCTCTGCTCGGAAAGTGGGAAGGCTGGAGGACAGAGGGAAGGAGAGCTGCTGAGCCCCCTGACGACAGAGCTCAGTTTGGTGGGGAACAAAGGCGCTCGCCAGCGCCATCTCCCCCGCCCATCCCCCAGCCAAAATCCCAAAGAGAACCAGTTCCTGGCAGGGAACTTGCTCGCTCCGCGCAAACACCCAACTCTGCGCTTCTGCGGAGCCAAACCTCCGGCAGCGGATCTGACTCCCTCCTGCTGCCACAGGGCCCCTCCTGAAGTGGATCACCTAAGGAGAAGCAAGCTAAGCCTGCCCCTCCTGCCCCTGTGCACCTTGCCTACCCATCCCAGCTAAGACGCCAGATCCCCAGCATCACAAGCCTGGCAGTGTGCAAGTAGCCCAGACAGGCCACCCCACCCCACAGTGAATCCCGCCCCTAGGAGAGGGGAAGAGAAGGCACGCACCAGTCTGACTGTGGACACAGCGGTGGGCTGGGGGCAGACATCAGGTCTGACTGCGGCTCCGCCCACCAACTCCAGTTATACACCACAGCACAGGGGAAGTGCCCTGCAGGTCCTCACCACGCCAGGGACTATCCAAAATGACCAAGCGCAAGAATTCCCCTCAGAAGAATCCAGGAAATAACAACAGCTAATGAGCTGATCAAAAAGGATTTAAATAATATAACAGAAAGTGAATTTAGAATAATAGTCATAAAATTAATCGCTGGGCTTGAAAACAGTATAGCTGACAGCAGAGAATCTCTTGCTACAGAGATCAAGGGACTAAGGAACAGTCACGAGGAGCTGAAAAACGCTTTAAACGAAATGCATAACAAAATGGAAACCACCACGGCTCGGATTGAAGAGGCAGAGGAGAGAATAGGTGAACTAGAAGATAAAGTTATGGAAAAAGAGGAAGCTGAGAAAAAGAGAGATAAGAAAATCCAGGAGTATGAGGGGAAAATTAGAGAACTAAGTGATACACTAAAAAGAAATAATATACGCATAATTGGTATCCCAGAGGAGGAAGAGAGAGGGAAAGGTGCTGAAGGGGTACTTGAAGAAATAATAGCTGAGAACTTCCCTGAACTGGGGAAGGAAAAAGGCATTGAAATCCAAGAGGCACAGAGAACTCCCTTCAGACGTAACTTGAATCGATCTTCTGCACGACGTATCATAGTGAAACTGGCAAAATACAAGGATAAAGAGAAAATTCTGAAAGCAGCAAGGGGTAAACGTGCCTCACATATAAAGGGAGACCTATAAGACTCGTGACGGATCTCTCTTTTGAAACTTGGCAGGCCAGAAAGAATTGGCACGAGATTTTCAGTGTGCTAGACAGAAAAAATATGCAGCCGAGAATCCTTTATCCAGCAAGCCTGTCATTTAGAATAGAAGGAGAGATAAAGGTCTTCCCAAACAAACAAAAACTGAAGGAATTTGTCACCACTAAACCAGCCCTACAAGAGATCCTAAGGGGGACCCTGTGAGACAAAGTACCAGACACATCACTACAAGCATAAAACATACAGACATCACAATGACTCTAAACCCATATCTTTCTATAATAACACTGAATGTAAATGGATTAAATGCGCCAACCAAAAGACATAGGGTATCAGAATGGATAAAAAAACAAGACCCATCTATTTGCTGTCTACAAGAGACTCATTTTAGACCTGAGGACACCTTTAGATTGAGTGAGGGGATGGAGAACTATTTATCATGCTACTGGAAGCCAAAAGAAAGCTGGAGTAGCCATACTTATATCAGACAAACTAGACTTTCAATTAAAGGCTGTAACAAGAGATGAAGAAGGACATTATATAATAGTGACAAGGTCTATCCATCAGGAAGAGCTAACAATTATAAATGTCTATGTGCCGAATACCGGAGCGCCCAAATATATAAAACAATTACTCCTAAATATAAGCAACCTGATTGAGAAGAATGTGGTAATTGCAGGGGACTTTAACACCCCACTTACAGAAATGGATAGATCATCTAGACACACGGTCAATAAAGAAACAAGGGCCCTGAATGAGACATTGGATCAGATGGACTTGACAGATATATTTAGAACTCTGCATCCCAAAGCAACAGAATATACTTTCTTCTCGAGTGCACATGGAACATTCTCCAAGATAGATCATATACTGGGTCACAAAACAGCCCTTCCTAAGTTTACAAGAATTGAAATCATACCATGCATACTTTCAGACCACAATGCTATGAAGCTTGAAATCAACCACAGAAAAAAGTCTGGAAAACCTCCAAAAGCATGGAGGTTAAAGAACACCCTACTAACGAATGAGTGGGTCAACCAGGCAATTCGAGAAGAAATTAAAAAATATATGGAAACAAACGAAAATGAAAATACAACAATCCAAACACTTTGGGACGCAGCGAAGGCAGTCCTGAGAGGAAAATACATTGCAATCCAGGCCTATCTCAAGAAACAAGAAAAATCCCAAATACAAAATCTAACAGCACACCTAAAGGAAATAGAAGCAGAACAGCAAAGGCAGCCTAAACCCAGCAGAAGAAGAGAAATAATAAAGATCAGAGCAGAAATAAACAATATAGAATCTAAAAAAACTGTAGAGCAGATCAACGAAACCAAGAGTTGGTTTTTTGAAAAAATAAACAAAATTGACAAACCTCTAGCCAGGCTTCTCAAAAAGAAAAGGGAGATGACCCAAATAGATAAAATCATGAATGAAAATGGAATTATTACAACCAATCCCTCAGAGATACAAACAATTATCAGGGAATACTATGAAAAATTATATGGCAACAAATTGGACAACCTGGAAGAAATGGACAAATTCCTGAACACCCACACTCTTCCAAAACTCAATCAGGAGGAAATAGAAAGCTTGAACAGACCCATCACCAGCGAAGAAATTGAATCGGTTATCAAAAATCTCCCAACAAATAAGAGTCCAGGACCAGATGGCTTCCCAGGGGAGTTCTACCAGACGTTTAAAGCAGAGATAATACCTATCCTTCTCAAGCTATTCCAAGAAATAGAAAGGGAAGGAAAACTTCCAGACTCATTCTATGAAGCCAGTATTACTTTGATTCCTAAACCAGACAGAGACCCAGTAAAAAAAGAGAACTACAGGCCAATATCCCTGATGAATATGGATGCCAAAATTCTCAATAAGATACTAGCAAATCGAATTCAACGGCATATAAAAAGAATTATTCACCATGATCAAGTGGGATTCATTCCTGGGATGCAGGGCTGGTTCAACATTCGCAAATCAATCAACGTGATACATCACATTAACAAAAAAAAAGAGAAAAACCATATGATCCTGTCAATCGATGCAGAAAAGGCCTTTGACAAAATCCAGCACCCTTTCTTAATAAAAACCCTTGAGAAAGTCGGGATAGAAGGAACATACTTAAAGATCATAAAAGCCATTTATGAAAAGCCCACAGCTAACATCATCCTCAACAGGGAAAAACTGAGAGCTTTTTCCCTGAGATCAGGAACACGACAGGGATGCCCACTCTTACCGCTGTTGTTTAACATAGTGCTGGAAGTTCTAGCATCAGCAATCAGACAACAAAAGGAAATCAAAGGCATCAAAATTGGCAAAGATGAAGTCAAGCTTTCGCTTTTTGCAGATGACATGATATTATACATGGAAAATCCGATAGACTCCACCAAAAGTCTGCTAGAACTGATACATGAATTCAGCAAAGTTGCAGGATACAAAATCAATGTACAGAAATCAGTTGCATTCTTATACACTAACAAGGAAGCAACAGAAAGACAAATAAAGAAACTGATCCCATTCACAATTGCACCAAGAAGCATAAAATACCTAGGAATAAATCTAACCAAAGATGTAAAGGATCTGTATGCTGAAAACTATAGAAAGCTTACGAAGGTAATTGAAGAAGATTTAAAGAAATGGAAAGACATTCCCTGCTCATGGATTGGAAGAATACATATTGTCAAAATGTCAATACTACCCAAAGCTATCTACACATTCAATGCAATCCCAATCAAAATTGCACCAGCATTCTTCTCGAAACTAGAACAAGCAATCCTAAAATTCATATGGAACCACAAAAGGCCCCGAATAGCCAAAGTCATTTTGAAGAAGAAGACCAAAGCAGGAGGCATCACAATCCCAGACTTTAGCCTCTACTACAAAGCTGTCATCATCAAGACAGCATGGTATTGGCACAAAAACAGACACATAGACCAATGGAATAGAATAGAAACCCCAGAACTAGACCCACAAACGTATGGCCAACTCATCTTTGACAAAGCAGGAAAGAACATCCAATGGAAAAAAGACAGTCTCTTTAACAAATGGTGCTGGGAGAACTGGACAGCAACATGCAGAAGGTTGAAACTAGACCACTTTCTCACACCATTCACAAAAATAAACTCAAAATGGATCAAGGACCTGAATGTGAGACAGGAAACCATCAAAACCTTAGAGGAGAAAGCAGGAAAAGACCTCTCTGACCTCAGCCGTAGCAATCTCTTGCTCGACACATCCCCAAAGGCAAGGGAATTAAAAGCAAAAGTGAATTACTGGGACCTTATGAAGATAAAAAGCTTCTGCACAGCAAAGGAAACAACCAACAAAACTAAAAGGCAACCAACGGAATGGGAAAAGATATTTGCAAATGACATATCGGACAAAGGGCTAGTATCCAAAATCTATAAAGAGCTCACCAAACTCCACACCCGAAAAGCAAATAACCCAGTGAAGAAATGGGCAGAAAACATGAATAGACACTTCTCTAAAGAAGACATCCGGATGGCCAACAGGCACATGAAAAGATGTTCAGCGTCGCTCCTTATCAGGGAAATACAAATCAAAACCACACTCAGGTATCACCTCACGCCAGTCAGAGTGGCCAAAATGAACAAATCAGGAGACTCTAGATGCTGGAGAGGATGTGGAGAAACGGGAACCCTCTTGCACTGTTGGTGGGAATGCAAATTGGTGCAGCCGCTCTGGAAAGCAGTGTGGAGGTTCCTCAGAAAATTAAAAATAGACCTACCCTATGACCCAGCAATAGCACTGCTAGGAATTTATCCAAGGGACACAGGAGTACTGATGCATAGGGGCACTTGTACCCCAATGTTCATAGCAGCACTCTCAACAATAGCCAAATGATGGAAAGCGCCTAAATGTCCATCAACTGATGAATGGATAAAGAAACTGTGGTTTATATACGCAATGGAATACTACGTGGCAATGAGAAAAAATGAAATATGGCCTTTTGTAGCAACGTGGATGGAACTGGAGAGTGTGATGCTAAGTGAAATAAGCCATACAGAGAAAGACAGATACCATATGGTTTCACTCTTATGTGGATCCTGAGAAACTTAACAGGAACCCATGGGGGAGGGGAAGGAAAAAAAAAAAAAAAAAGAGGTTAGAGTGGGAGAGAGCCAAAGCATAAGAGACTGTTGAGAACTGAGAGCAAACTGAGGGTTGATGGGGGGTGGGAGGGAGGAGAGGGTGGGTGATGGGTATTGAGGAGGGCACCTTTTGGGATGAGCACTGGGTGTTGTATGGAAACCAATTTGACAATAAATTTCATATATAAATTAAAAAAAATAAATATCGCATTTCAATTCTCTTGAAGCTTCCATCAATAACAGCAAAGGAAAATTTTCTCTCAGTTCTCAAGATTGTTTAGAACACAATAGTGGGCTAATGTACCACTTTACTTTTCATGTGAAAAATTCTTTAGCATAGACTAACTAAGGCTTTTGGTTTTCCTATTATTTTGTTTCATTGCCTTATTCTAATGATTTATATCCCCAAATATATACCACTTTTTTTTTTATTTTCCAAGAGTTGAAATTTATCTTTTGATGAAATTTTAATATGTCAGTAGCTTTATGAGTTTCTGCAAACCTTTATGTTTATTTTCCAAGAGCTAGAGAAGTAAACATTGACAGATGGGGAATTCTTTCATCTTCTTATAAACAGATTCACTGTTTTCAAATAGCCTGGAACTTGTCCAAAATATATAGATAAGGAAGATTTTAGTATGTTCTTATACTGGAGGAAAAGTGTTATATTTCAGTAATTATTGATTCTATTAGCTGAGAAACAATCACCATGTAATCTAAACAAATAAAACACAGAAGTATCAAACTAGTCAGGCTCAAAAATCCAAAAGAAAAGTGTTCTTTCCAATGTTATTTTAAGAAACCTTCATTCAGGGGCAGCTGAGTGGCTCAGTCAGTTCAGCGTCCAACTCTTGTTGGGCTCATGTCATGATCTCACGGTGTCATGAGTCCAAGCTCTGCATTGAATTTGCTCCTTGGAACTCTCTCTTTCCCTCTCTCTCTACCCCTCCTCCATTTGTGCTGTCTTTGTCTCTCTCAAATAAATAAAGAAAACTTTTAAAAAGCCTTCATTCGAACAACTATTCAATTGTGAAATATTCACCAAGTGCTTATTAATTACCTTCTGTGCCAGAACTGTACTAATCCCTGGCCACAGATTTGAAGAAGCCGCCCTCATGGGGCTTGCAGCCCTTTCTCTTTTAATCTTCACAAAGATTATTTAAAACATGCAAGTTGGCATTATTATGTCAATAATACATAAGAACAAAGATTCAATGTCTTGTCCATGGCCAAACTGGAACTCATACCTCCATATTCCTTTTGGGGCCTTTTTCATATATAAAGATGCAATCTTATTGTCGTTTTTAAAAAGCCATGCTATCAAGATATTAAGAATAAACCGAGAAAGAAAATAAAACAGATGGAATCATTTGTTTTCATTCCTTTCACTTGGGTAATTTATACTCTGAATTAATGTAACTTGATTGCCTATTTTGCAGCAATGTCTTCTCCAAGCAAAAAATCCATTGTTCCCTACTTGGAAACTTGGGGCCTTCATTCTTCAAATAAATAATTAATTTATAAATAAATATACTATGCTTGCCTGTACTGCAACCTCTTCCAGGATAATGAAAGAACCAGTACAGCCTGTCTGGAACCCAGCTGGATATTCTTTCCACTAAATCCTTTCCCTGTTTTCATCTCTTGGTGCATCTGACAGCAACATTCCATCCTAACTAAGCTGCATGCCACAGGCTCTGTTGGGTTTGCCTTTCTGAAGCTATAGTGTCCCCAGTTCTGTGGCATTATCAATCTACTTCTCATGCACAAGGTGACATAGCCATTCTTTGGCCCAATATAAATATATTATCTCCTTTCCACTGTAAAATTGTTACCCACCCACTCCAAACCCTCTTTCACACAATGTAGCGAACACGTCA
Source organism: Herpailurus yagouaroundi (assembly GCF_014898765.1). Lineage (NCBI taxonomy): Eukaryota > Metazoa > Chordata > Mammalia > Carnivora > Felidae > Herpailurus > Herpailurus yagouaroundi. Next base: position 41,560,031 of record NW_024412400.1, on the reverse strand, counting down.
AAATACTAATTTGACCCTTATGTTCATGAAATTGAGTTCCATATTTACATTATCATGAACTGCATTACTTTTTACCTTCCAAGACATTTTAAGATTCATAAAGAAAGGATTAGATTTCCTCATTAGAATGCTTTCTAAGCACCTACTACATTGCTATGGGTCCTGTTGCCAGATGAACTTTAATATTTTCAGGTTATCCTGTCTTTTTTGTTTGTTTATTTTTGAGAGACAGGGAGACAGAGAGACAGAGCATGAGCAGGGGAGGGGCAGAGAGAGAGGGAGACACAGAATCCGAAGCAGGCTCCAGACTCTGAGCTGTCAGCACAGAGCCCGACGTGGGGCTTGAACTCACCAGCCTTGAGATCATGACTTGAGCTGAAGTCAGATGCTCAAGACTGAGCCACCCAGTTGCCCCATCACACTATCCTGTCTTATATCGTCTCTTCACTCCCTGACCTTCTCCCTTTCTTTTCCACCCTCAATATGTGGCAAGATTGAGAAATGGGCGAAAAATGGAAGGTAATAACGACAATTCTTTTATTTTTCCTTTCAACATCAAGAATGTCTTTTTATCTTTTTGTTTCTACACATGGTGGGTTCATCCTGCAGCTCGGTATGTGGGAGGCAAAGTAATAATGCAGAAGAGATGTAAAACTGGGAACTCGTAGTGAGAGTCAAAGCACCTGAAATATCAAGATGCAGTGATGACAAACTCTCTCTTTGGCCAAACCCTAGCCAGACACTGCTCAGCCCTCTTCCTGATGGGACTACAACCTTGGCCCGCAAAGACTTGAGCAAAACACTAACAGCCCAAGACCATATTCCTAGGATGATGACCCTCAGCCCCCTCAAAGTACCTGCCTGCGAAAAGTCAAGGTTGCCAAAAGAACTTACTGTTTGTTCTGGTCAAGACTTGAGATATGGTATTCTAGCTTCTGTGGGAGACTAGGAGCCTAAGGTCAATAGTCACAGGTTATCAAACCCAAGGGGGTTTCACTAAACCAATCCCCCCTCCCACTTTTTGTAATTTTGACTTCCCTGACTCACTGAGGCCTCACTCATTTCCTGCCCTATTCCCTCGTACTCCTTTTGTATCACCCAGTCACCCTCTATACAAATTGAAGTTAAAGTCATGTTAAACTCTTTTCCCTATTACAATAGAATATTACTAATTAAAATTTGATCTTACCACTTAAACTAGTGTCCAGCTTTGTTTATCTTTAAAAGTGGGAGCAGGGGCGCCTGGGTGGCGCAGTCGGTTAAGCATCCGACTTCAGCCAGGTCACGATCTCGCGGTCCGTGAGTTCGAGCCCCGCGTCGGGCTCTGGGCTGATGGCTCAGCGCCTGGAGCCTGTTTCCAATTCTGTGTCTCCCTCTCTCTCTGCCCCTCGCCCGTTCATGCTCTGTCTCTCTCTGTCCCAAAAATAAATAAACGTTGAAAAAAAAAAAAGTGGGAGCAGGGAGTGCCTGGGCAGCTCAGTTGGGTAAGCATCTGAGTCTTAACTTCAGCTCAGGTCAGGATCTCATGGTTCATTGGTTTGAGCCCCATGGGCTCTGCACTGGCAGCATAGAGCCTGCTTGGGATTCTCTCTCCCTCTCTCTGCCCATCTCCCAGTCACATGTGCTGCTCTCACTCTCTCTCAAAATAAATAAACTTTAAAAAATCAGTTTAAAAGTGGGAACAGGTGGTGGCTACTAGGGAGGTAGGCAGCAATTATTGCTTATAGAATGTATATCACTTGAACACAACCCAGCCCATAAATCAGATCTTCACGCGTGTAAGACAGAGATCACATGCTACTGAGTCAGTTTTTGTTACTCATTTTTGTTTCACAGATCCAAAGAAATTTTTTAAGTTTGTGCTTTCAAAAGAAGACACTATTCACTATTCATCCTCTTTGTGATGTCCAAGGAACCTAAATATATGGTTCATAGCAGATACTTAAAACTATCTGGTGAATGAAATTATATCAGAATAGGTACCTGATATGCTTCAATTTCCTTATTCCATTAGAGCTCTAAATGCTGAATTTATTAACTTTTCATATTCTAAGAGCTAGCTAATATTCTCAGTTATATAAACTCAGCTTTGAATTTTCCATGACTTCATTTTTCTAGTTCTAGATCCTTCCTCTTTGCAAAATACCCTACGTATTCAGTTGAAACAACTGTTATCTTTTCCCTTGCTATACGGTAATGTGATTATATTGTATACGGTACAATATTTCAGGACATACAGAGGTGAAATATAAAATGTACATGAAATAAAAGATTCCAGGCTCAATTTAAAATCTAAATATGAAGACTATATTTAGAAAAGCCATCTGCAGAACAGATTTTAGGAATCACTTTAGGAATATCTAGGCCCACATTTAGTGTGAGGATAAACAAAGGATTAGGAAAGGGCTAGCCAGGAAGTTGTTGGGGAAAAGCCCACAAATGGAACAGATTTGTCAAGTGAAGGATCAAGTAGTAAAAACGTAAGCCACAACTATAGTGAAATATAGCAGTTGCTTTCGCTGGCTTCTTACCAATAGCTTTCTATTATTTCACATAGTTATGGTCTAGCCAAAATAACAAAACCAAGTAAGACCTGGTGCACCCTTTAAGGTTTTTTGTTTTGTTTTGTTTTTTAAATATTTATTTATTCTTGAGAGACAGAGAGACAGAGCACAAGCAGGGAAGGAGCAGAGAGAGAGGGAGACTCAGAATGCAAAGCAGGTTACAGGCTCTGAGCTGTCAGCACAGAGCCCAACACAAGTATTTAACTCACGGACCGCAAGATCACGACCTGAGCTGAAGCCCGACACTTAACCGACTGAGCCACCCAGGTGCCCCGTGGTGCACATTTTAAAGGGAATAAGCGAGTACTATACGCTTGACCCTTGAACAATGCAGAGGTTAGGGGCACCAACTAACTGCACAGCAGAAAATCCACATGTAACTTCTGACTTCCTCAAAATGTAACTACTGATAGCTTAGTCTTGACCAAAAATCTCACTGAACAGTTGAGTAACACATATATGCTTTACGTATTATATATTGTATTCTTACAATGAAGTACGCTAGAGAAAAGAAAATGTTAAGAAAATCATAAGGAAAATACATTTAAGTAGTGTACTGAAAAAAATACACGTGTAAGTGGACTTGAGTAGTTCAGACCCATTGTGTTTTAAGGTCAATTGTATCTTTCAAGTTGTAAGCCTTCTAATATGACCAAGAAATTTTCTGGCTCAAGAAATTGAAGAAAATGGAAGGGAGAATAAAAATTATGGGAAAATGAAAAAAAGTGTTTCTATAGTTTTGTTCAGATAAGACTCAGTTTTGACAAACTGTTCAGAAAGTAAGTTAGAAGTGATTTAAAATCCATTACCACCCAAGCCCATTAAAAAGTGCTGGAAATATTTGAGGCACATAGTTCAAAGAAGGGTTACATTTTTGCCCAGGGTAACTTATTGGGTTGCCTTCATTTCTGCCTCTATGTGAACCAAATAATGACAAAACTATCATAAGCTAATAAAGGTAAGTGTTGAGGCTCCCTTCTGATATATGTGGTTCCCATTATGTGGATATATGAATGAATTAAAGATGAATTAAATTATTAATCAATATAACTGCGTTTCATTAAACTATCAGAAACTTATCCTATACATATTAGTCAGGGTTCTTGAGAGAAACACAACCAATAATATGTGATAGAGAGAGAGAGAGAGAGAGACAGTAGGGGAGAGACAGAGATTTATTATAAGTCACATGATTGTGGAGGCCAAGAAGTCCTATAATCAGCTATTTGCAAGCTGGAGGCCCAGGAAAGTTCCTGGTGTAATTCCATCTAAATACCAAGAATGAGGGAAGCAGACTGTGTAAATCCTAGTTTGAGGGCAAAGAAAGATGAGATGAGATGTGCCAGCTCAAGTAATGAAGCGGGGGGGGGGGGGGGGGGTTTGGGAGGGAAAGGCCAAGCTCCTCCTTTCTCTGTCTTTTGTTCTATTCAAGCCAAGTGATTGGACGATGCCCACCCACAATGAGGAGGAAAATTTACTAAATCCACCAATTTAACTGCTACTCTCATCTGGAAATACTCTCACAGACACACCCAGAAATGTCTAATCTGGGCACCAAGTCTAGTCAAGTTGACACATAAAATTAACCATCACATTTATATTCACACATTTGATAAAAGATACATGCACATGAACATTCATTGCAGCATTCAGCTTTTAATGTTTTCTTTTTAATTTTTTAATGTTTGTTTATTTTTGAGAAAGAGAGAGACAGATCGTGAGTGGGGGAGGGGCAGAGAGCAAGGGAGACAGAATCTGAAGCAGGCTCCAGGCTCTGAGCTGTCAGCACACAGCCGGATGTGGGACTGGAACCTACGAAACGTGAGATCATGACCTGACCCTAAGTCAGATGCTTAACCAACTGAGTCACCCAGGCGCCCCCAGCTTTTAATGTTTAAAAGCTTGCAGAGTTCCGCATATTAGTAATTTAAGCTCATGGATCATAAACTTAAAGTATAATTATAAAAGTCATTGTACTACTTGGGTTTCAATAATAATGCCTTATTTTTTTGAAAGATAATACAGACAAATGGTAAAAAAATTTAAATCCATCAATTTATGAATAAATAATTGTGATATATCAATACAATGAAATATTCAGCGGCAAAAAGAAATAAAGTACTGATGCATGCAACAAGGCAGATGAAGGTTGAAGGAGCTAGTCACAAACGATCACATATTACATTATTCCATTTATACACAAAGTCCAGCATAGGCAAATCTACAGAGACTAATCTAAAGTAGACTAACAGTTGCCTAGAGCTGGGGGTGGTGGAAAAGGGATACAGGGTTTCCTTTGAAGGTAATGAAATGTTCTAATATTGGTTGTGGTGATTGTTGTACAACCCTGAAAATATACTAAAAGCAACTGATTTGTGCACCTGAGTTATATCTCAATAAAGGTGTTAAAAATAGATAAGGGCATAGAGTGAAAATTATCCCTCTATTCCTAGTGATCTTCTAGCCAATCACTTCTTTTATTGAATATTCTGGCAAATATATCAGTGCACACATAAGAATTTATTGATCTATCATTTATCTATGCACCTGTGTAAGCTTCCTATTTCTTTTCTCTACCTCTGGCTTGTGTGTGGGGGTGGGGGTGTGGGGGTGTGGGGGGTGGGTTTGCTTTTGGGGAGGAGGAATGTTGGCAGCAATAGGGGAAGGGCTGTAAATTAGTCTATTAACAGTATACATTAATATCAAACAGTATTTCATCACATAGTTGACTCAATATACCTCATAAGTAACAGGAAATTATGATCTGTCATCTAGAAAAAGAAAAAAGGACCCATAGAAATACAGCCAAGATGACTTAGATGTGGAAAAAACAAATAAGGATTGTAAAACTTTTCGTATGTTCAAGAACAAAAAAGAAGTTCATGCTAAATATACATATGGGGAATCTCAGCTGAGACATGGCAGATACAAAAAAGAACCAAGCAGAAGAAGAGGTTCAAGATGCCAGCACAGGAAGATCCTGTACTCACTTCCTCTCATGGACAAAAAAAAAAAATCTACAGCTACGTATGGAACAATTTCCTCTGAAAAGAACCAAGAACTAGCTAAACAGCTTCTCCACAACAAAGGATAGAAGGGCCATATCAAGACAGATAGGAGAGGCAGACACATAATCTCCTGAAAACCCACAGTAGTCGTGGTGACCCACAAGCAAGAGGGACCTTACAAATATAGAATTTCTTCCTGAGGAATGGAGGGGTCTTGTGCCCCACAGCAGGCACCCCAACACTTGGGGCCTGCACTGGAGGGATCAGCCTCCAAAATGTCTAGTTTTGAGAACCAACAAGCTTGCACCCAAGAGAACCACAAGGGGTAAGGAATAGACATTCTGCTCATAAAGGGCTCATATGTAGAATCACTCATCCTGGCTCCCAGTGCAAAAGCAAGAGTTTGAAAAGTCTAGACCACATGTGAAGGAAATTCATTTGTTAATCTTAAAGCATTTACCAGAAGGGCAAAAGCCTATAGGGACTCTCTCCCAGGACAGAAGGGAGAGCACCCTGTCTCCATGCCCCCCAAGTCACAGGGCACATGCAGCCCACACAGGGGATACCCCCTGAGCACCATGTTTTGGTGGAAGGAAGGAATGCATTTCTGGAGCTCAGGGGTCTGAAACAGAGAGACAACCTGAGAGATAACCAAGAACTAAGGCATGGTTAAAGGGTAAGATTTACCTCACACACAGGGTCATTCCTTCAAAACTGGAAAAGATAGTTGTTTTGCTGAACACATAGAATCAAACAGAGAGACAAGCATAATGAAGAAACAGAGAAATATATTTCAAATGAAAGAACAAGATAAAATCTCAGGGGGAAAAAATGAAATGAAGATAAGTAATTTACCTGACAAAGAGCTCAAAGTAATGGTCATAAGGATGTTAATCAAAGTCAGGAAACTGTATGAACACAGCAAGAACTTCAACAAAGAGAACAAAAAAAATATAGGAGTATGAAACATAGATAACAGAACTGATGAATAAAATAATTAAACTGAAAAATACACTACAGGGGTCCAACAGCTGACTAGATGAAGCAAGAGAAAGAATCAGTGATTTGGAAGACAGAGCAGTGGAATTTACCCAAACAAAGCAGCAAAAGGAAAAAGAATCTTAAAAAATGAATATATTATGAATGAATATTAAGGGACTTAGGGGAAGACACACAGAATAACATTTGTATCATAGTTTTCCCAGAAAAAAAAAGACAGAAAGGGGCAGAAAACATATTTGAAAACATAACGGGCTGATAGTTTCCCAAACCTGGGGAAAGAAATGGACATATAGATCCAGGAATTCTAGAAAATTCCAAATAAGTGAACCCAAAGAGACCCACACCAAGACACATAATTAAAATATCAAAAGTTAAAGATAAAAAGAGAATCTTAAAACAGCAAGAGAAAAATAGCTTGTTACATATAAGGGAACTCCCATAAGGCCATCAACAGATTTCAAAGCAGAAACTTTTCAGGCCAGAAGGGAGTGGCATTCAAATACTGAAGGGAAAAAAAATTCCAACCAAGAATATGCTGCCTGGCAAGATTACCATTACAGAACTGAAAAAAAAAAAAA
>NW_024412400.1:41502277-41552869 GCF_014898765.1 Herpailurus yagouaroundi | reverse complement strand
CCAGACAAAAGTAGTAAAAATGACAATAACTACAATAATTACTTAAGGCATACACCAAATAAAAATATGTAAAATGTGACATCAAAAACATAAAAATGGGAGGGAGGGAGTAAAATGCATTGTTTTAGAATGCATTCAAACTTAACTTGCTGTCAACTTAAAAAAGACGTATGTATGTGTGTACAGAGGCTGGAATATGGGAACCTCATCGTAACCACAAAACAAACACCTATAAAAGATACAATAAGGATAGTGAGAAAAAGAGCCTAAGCATAATACCACTGAGTCATCAAACCATAAAGGAAAAAAGCAAGAGAAGAATAAAGAATCAGGGGCACCTGGGTGGCTTGGTCGGTTAAGCATCCAACTTCGGCTCAGGTCATGATCTCATGGTCCGTGAGTTAGAGCCCTGCATCGGGCTCTGTGCTGACAGCTCGGAGCCTGGAGCCTGTTTCAGATTCTGTGTCTCCTTCTCTCTCTGCCCCTCCCCTGTTCATGCTCTGTCTCTCTCTGTCTCAAAAATAAATAAACGTTAAAAAAAATTTTTTTTAATAAAAAAAAAAGAATAAAGAATCAGAAAGAAAGTACAAAACAGCCAGAAAACAATTAAAATAATGTCAATAAGTATATAGCTCTACAAAAATTAGGTGTGAATACACAAAATTTTACAGTCAAAAGATACAGAGTGGCTAAATGGATAAAAAACAAGACCCATCTACATATTGTCTAAAAAGAGTCACTTCAGATGTAAGGACACACAGATTGAAAAAGAAGGGAAGGAAAAAGACATTTCATGCGAATGGAAATGAAAAGAAAGCTGGGGTAGATTCACTTAAGAAAAACAAACTTTAAAACAAAGACTGTAATAAAAGACAAAGATTAGCATTACAGATTCATACAGGAGTCAATCCAATTAAGAAGATGAATGTTTGCTCCAATATTTAAGGTAGGAACAGGATGGCCATCAAGAAATCTTAATGAAGTTATTGCTTAAATGTTTAAAGACATTATCACAAAGCAGATTAATTTTTCATTAGCAGGTAGCTATTCTTTTGGCAATAACCTTCTTCCTGAGCATTTAACTTATTAGTCTGTGCCCAAAGAACAATTTGTAGATACCTGGAGTATGGTTTTATTTATAAATTATTTTGTTAATTTTACTCTTTAATTCTACTAAGGCTTATTACCTTGATCAATGTTTATATATATTTAAAGAATTAACACCTTGGAACAAAAAACCATGACTCCACAAGCATACATGTCCAAAATTTGCTAAGAGATAAACAGTGTCCCCTGCACCATTTTAAAGAGAGAGGGAGGCAAATCACAAGAGACTCCCAAATACAGAGAACAAACTGAGGGCCACTGGAGGCGTGTTGAGCAGGGAGATGGGCCAAACGGGTGATGGGCACCAAGGAGAGTACTTGTTGGCATGAACATCAGGTATTACATGTAAGTGATGAATGACTAAATTCTACTCCTGAAATCATTATTACACTACACGCCTACCAACCTGGTTTTAAATAAAATTAAAAAAAAATTTTTAAAGTGTTACATATTTTCTTCTTTAAAAACTCTATAGAGTTAGTACTATTAGATGTATGTTCTTAAATGAAATGACATCAGTGAGGTTTTAAGAATCTGCCAAAATTCACAGGGCTTTGAATTCTGTGAATTGAATTGATGACGGTGGGACTTGAAACTTCAGCTCTCTGACTTCTACTTTTTTTTTTTTTGAAAACTAACATTGCCTCCCTAAAATTCTTAAATTAATGAGTGAAATGCAGATATTTTCACTAATTAACCAACACAAATACCCTTTAAATTGTAAATATAAAAAAGGGACATTCATATTTATTTCTTTTTTTCAGAGAGAATCAGAGTATTTTATTTTAGCTCAGTGGTATCTGTCTCTTGGCTTATCGACACTGTTTAATAATTACCAAATCTGTATATTATATTCAATGTGATTGATATTATATCAATGTGATTAAGTTGTACAGAAGTTAAACTGTAGTTCCAAAATTTAGAAAGAAAAGCTTTTGCCTGTTACTTAATTCCTTCTCTTCAACTTAGAAAATCGCTCATTGCCAGCATATGTGTATATATTTTATACCAATACTTTTGCTAACATCTGTTCAAAGGAGTGGCTTAATTTAGATGTAAATAACAAATTATGATGTATACATCTGTGTGGGCACAAGCATGTAGTACCCTTACATTTATATTAAATGAGTTTCCTTTTGGAATAATGACATTGACTACAGTAATTGAATTATGTGATATCTCTTAAAATTTGGATAGAACCTTATCTATTAAATTACAGAAAATAACTTAAAGCTAAAAGTAAAATTAATTTTCAGTCATTTCATAGCTTTCAAAATTTAACAGTTTTTAATAATTAGAGATATACATTACTAGACAAATCATTTTTTAAAAGACTCTCAATAACCCCCCCCCGTCCACTTTATTTAATTCAATGATATAGACAAGAGGCTACAGCTAAATTCTTATTGCTTTCTGGGGTGGGGACAATATTTTGTTGCAATCATGGTAATTTGTCTTCTTTAATCTACTATGTGTTGGCAGTTCTTGCAAAATACTACAGTCATTAATGGTGCTTCTCAAAAATTCTGCATGTACACATTTTATATAAGTCATAATTTTCATTGTTTTTTTATTCCAGTATTTTATTTGCACAGATTCATTGTGCCAAATTTCTAGCCTCACCCAAAGTATCTCTCAAGCTTTAAAAACTCCACTACTGTTAATTTTTTTAAGGTTTTTTTTTTTAATTTGAAAAAATACAAATCAGTTTATTAAGTCCCTGGGGTATTTGTTTGTTTGTTTGTTTGTTTGTTTATAATTTTATTTTTTTAAATTTACATCCAAATTAGTTAGCATATAGTGCAACAATGATTTCAGGAGTAGATTCCTTATTTGCAAATGGCAAGGTTTCATTCTTTTTGATTGCTGAGTAATACTCCATTGTATATATATATATATATATATACCACTTCTTAATCCATTCATCCATCAATGGACATTTGGGCTCTTTCCATACTTTGGCTATTGTTGATACTACTGCTATAAACATTGGGGTGCATATGTCCCTTCGAAACAGTACACCTGTATCCCTTGGATAAGTACCTAGTAGTGCAATTGTTGGGTCGTAGGGTAGTTTTATTTTTAATTTTTTGAGGAACCTCCATACTGTTTTCCAGACTGGCTGCACCAGCTTGCATTCCCATCGGATGGATCATATATTAAGCCACAAAACAAGTCTTGGTAAGTTTAAGAAGACTGCAGTCAATCAAATATCATTTCCAACCACAATGGTATAAATTTACAAATCAATTACAAGCAGAAAACTGAAAAAATTATCAGTATGTGGAGATCAAACAAGCTACTGAAAACCAATGGGTCAAAAAAGAAATTAAAAAATATCATGAGACAAATGGAACATACCAAAGTGTATGGAATGCAGCAAACCAGTACAAGGAGCAAAGTGTATAGCAAGAAAAGCCTATCTCAAGAAACAAGAAAAATCTCACACAACTTAAGTTTACGCCTGAAGGAACCAGAGTAAGAATAAAAAACAAAGTCCCAAGTGAGTAGAAGGAAGGAAATAACAAAGATTAGAGCAGAAATAAATGAAATACTTTAGGAAGACAATAGACAAGATCAATGAGACTAAGACTGGTTATTTGAAAAGACAGACAAAATTGGTAAAACTTTAGCCAGACTTATGAAGAAAAAAGGAGAAAGGACCCAAGGAAATAAAATCAGAAATGAAAACTGAGAAGCTAGAACTGATGCCATAGAAATACAAAGAATCATAACAGACAGCTATGAACAATTATATGCCAACTAATTAGACAATTCGGAAGAAATGGTTAAATTCCTATGAACATCCAACTTACCAACACTGAATCATAAAGAAATAGAAGATCTAAACAAACCAATAATGAATAAAGAGGTTGAATCAGTAATGAAACCCTTCCAATACAGAAAAGCCTAGGACCAAATAGTTTTCCTGGTAAATTCAACCAAACATTTAAGAAAAATTAATGTCTATCTTTTTCAACTCTTGCAAAAAATTGAAGATAGAGGAACACTCCCAAACTCATTTTCTGAGGTCAGCATTAACTCGATACCCAAACCAATTAAGGACAGTACAAGAAAAGAAAAAAGAAAGAAAGAAAATTACAGGCTGGTATCCTTGATGAACACAGATATAGAACTCTTCAAGAAAATACTAGCAAACCAAATTCAACAATACATTTAATGTATTATACATCATGATCAAGTGGGATTTATTCCAGGGATGCTTGGATGGTTCAACATCTGCGAATCAATCAGTGTAACACATTGCATTAACAAAATGAAGGATAAAAATCATATGATCATCTCAATGGATATACAAAAAGCATTGGACGAAATCTGACATCCATTTATGATCTCAACAAAGTGAGTATGTATGGAACGTACCCCAACATAATAAAGGCCACATATGACAAGCCCACAGCTAACATCATACTTCTTGGCAAAAACCTAAAAGCTTTTCCCTTAAGATCAGGAACAAGACGAGGATGCCCAGTCTCGTCACTTTTACTTAACAGAGTAGTGGAAGTCCTTGACAGAGCAATTATACAAGAACAAAAATAAATGTCATCCATATTAGAAAGAAGAAGCAAACTATCACTATTTGTGGATGAATGATCATATATACAGGGAACCCTAAAAACTCCACCAAAAAAAACCCTGAGCTAAAAAAACAAATTCAGAAAAATTGCAGGGTATAAAATCAATAAACAAAAATCTATCGCATTTTTAAAAAATTTTTAACGTTTATTTATTATTGAGAGACAGAGCATGAGCATGGGAGGAGAAGAGAGAGAGACACACACACACAGAATCCGCCCCAGGGTCCAGGCTCCACCCGTCACCACAGAGAGCCAGACGTGGGGCTTGAACTCGCAAACCGCGAGATCACGATGTGAGCTGAAGTCGGACGCTCAACCGACTGAACCACCCAGGTGCCCCCAAATCTATTGCATTTTTATACACTAACAACAAACTATCAGAAAGAGAAATTAAGGAAACAATCCCACTTATAGTTGCATCAAAAAGAATAGAATATCTTGTTATAAATTTAACCAAGAAGGTGAAAGATCTATAATCTGAAAACTATCAGATATTGATGAAAGAAATTGAAGACTCAAATCAATGAAAACATATACAGTACTCATGGAAGAATTAATACTGCTAAAATGTCCATACAACTATAAGCAGTATACAGGTTCAGTGCAATCCCTATCAAAATTCCAGTGTCATTTTTCATAGAAATAGAACAAACAATAGTAAAATGTGTTTGGAACCAAAAAAAATTCCAAATAGCCAAAGCAATTTTGAGAAAGAAGACCACAGCTGGAGGCATCACATTTGCTGATGTAAATTATATTACAAAGCTATCTGTATTGATACAGACCAATACACCAGAAGAGAAAGTCCAGAAATCAACCCAAGTATAAATGGTCAATTAATTTAAAACAAAGAGGCAAGAATATACAATGGGAGAAGAGACAGTCTCTTCAAAAAATGATGTACAGAAAGGTGGGCATCCACATGCAAAAGAATGAAACTGGATCACTATCTTACACCATACACAAAAATTAACTCAAAATGGATTAAAGGATATAAAACCAGAAACCATGAAACTCCTGGAAGAAAATATCTCTTGACATCTCTCTTGGTGATTTATATATTTTGGCTCTGACATCAAAGGCAATGACAACAAAAGCAAAATAAACAAATGGGACTACACCAAACTCAAAAGCTTCTGCATAGCAAAGGAAACCATTGACAAATTTAAAAGGCAACTTACTAAATAGGAGAAGATATTTACAAATCATATAACTGTTAAGGTATTAATATCCAAAATATATAAAGAGCTTATACAACTCAGTAATAACAAAAACTCCAGTTAAAAAAAATGGGCAGAGGATGTAAATAGACATTTTCCCACCAAAGAGGCACATGAAAAGATGCTCATCAATAATTATCATGAAAATAGCAAATCAACACCACAATGTAATATCACCTCACACCTGCCCGAATGGTGGTTATCAAAAAACAAAAAATGACAAATGTTGACAAGGATATAGAGAAAAGGGAACCCTTGCCCACTGCTGGTGGGAATGTAAATTGGTGCAGCCACTATGAAAAATAGTAACGAGGTTCCTCAAAAAATTAAAAATAGAACTACCATACAACCCAGCGATTCCATTTCTAGGCATCAATCTGATGAAAGTGAAAACACTAATTTGAAAAGATATATGCACCCCATGTTCATTGCAGCATTACTTACAACCTAAGCATCCACTGATAGATGAACGGATAAAGATGTGGTCTATGTACACAATGGATTATTCAGTCACATAAAAAATGAATTTTTGCCATTTGTGATAACACGGATAGACCTTATGGGTATCATGCTAAATGAAATAGGTCAGAGAAAGACAAATACCACATGATTTCACTTATATGTGGAGTCTAAAGGAAGAAAACAAATGAACAAACAAAGCAAAGCAAAACATAGATACAAAAAAAATAGGCTGGTGTTTGCCAGAGGGGAAGGGGTTGAGGGGTAGGCCAAATGGTGGGAAGTGATCAAGAGGTATAAACTTCTAGTTATAAAATAAATGAGTCCTGCAGGTGTAATGTAAAGCATGGCAACTACAGTCAATCAAACCGTATTACAAATTTGGGGGAGAAAATGACCAAATAGAAATACCAGAACTAAAAAATATAACATCTGAAATGGAAAAACCATGGGACAGGCTTAATAGTAGATTGATTTAAAGGTCAATAACTTGAAGACAGAACCATAGAAATTATCCAATTCTAACAAAAGAATAAAAGAATGAAAACATAAGCAAACCTCAGTGATCTGTTGGGCAATACCGAGAGTTCTAGCATACATACAGTTGGATTCCTTAGAAAGAAGGGAAAAAATGGAGAAGAAATTTAAAAGAAAAACGGTTGAAATATAAACAAATCCATGAATCTCAGAGAACCCCAGGCTAGAAAAATACAAAGGAAACCAAACAATATAGACTAACTGCACAAAACCAAACAGAAAAAGATATCTTAAGGCAGTGATATCCTACTGCCATCAGACAAAAATGGAGATAAAACGTATGATGTCTTTAACGTGGTAGGAATTAAAACAAAATATTGCCAATCTACAGTTCTATATTCAGTAAAGATGACCTTTAAAAATGAAGGCAAGGGGCACCTGGGTGGCTCGGTCAGTTAAGCTCTGATTTTTGGCTTTGTCCCAAGGAATTGATCTCATGGCTCCTGGGATTGAGCCCTAGTTCCTGCTCTGTGCTGGCAGCAAGGAGCCTGCTCAGGATTCTCTTTCTGGCCCTTCCCTGCTCATACTCACCCTCTCTCTCAAAATAAATAAATAAACATGTAAAAAAAAAAAAAGAAAAATGAAGGCAAAATAAATATATTTTCAGATTAATAAAAGCTGAATCTATTGCCAGCCGACCTGCACTTTAAGATCTCCAAAAGGAAATTCTTCACCCCAAAGGGAGAGGACACTAGATAAAACTCAAATGTCCAAGAAAGAATGAAGCGCACATGGAATTGTGCACATAGGGGTAAATATATTTTATTATTTTTCTTTATTTTTTAATTTTAATTTATATCCAAATTGGTTAGCATATAGTACAACAATGATTTCAGGAATAGATTCCTTAATGCCCCTTACCCATTTAGCCTATACCCCCTCCCACAACCCTGTTTGTTCTCTATTTTTTTTTAATTTTAAAAATCATTTTATTTATTTTTGAGAGAGCGTGTGAGCAGGGATGGAGCAGTGAGAGACATACACAGAATGCGAAGCAGGCTCCAGGCTGTCAGCACAGAATCCTATTGGGGGTTTGAACCCACGAACTATGACATCATGACCTGAGCCAAAGTAGGATACCCAACCCACTAAGCCACCCAGGTGCCCCTGTTTGTTCTCCATATTTAAGAGTCTCTTATGTTTTGTCCCCCTCCCTGTTTTTATATTATTTTTGTTTCCCTTCACATAGGGGTAAATATAAAAGCTATCCTTTTTTTCCCCTTCCCTTAATATCTGTAAAAGACTACTCACTCTGAAAGCCAAATTTTAACAATGTACGTGGAGTTTATATCTTACGTATAAATAAAATATGTGAACAGTGACACAAAGGATTGAAGAAATGAAATGCACTGTTGCAAATCTCTATTTTTTTTTACTAAGTGATATTAACTTTAAGTGGATTGTGGCAACATAAAAGCAACCAGTTAAAAATAACAAATATGAAAAGATGTACCTAAAAAGCATCAAGTAAAATAAAATAGTTTTTAAAAAGTAATGCAGTCGTTATCACCTGACTTACTCAAGTAGGAACATCATCGTATCATGTCCTTAAGACTTGACGTTGGCTCGCCAAAGCTTTGGTGCTTATTTTTGTTTTATACATTAACATGCCATCTCTACATTTGAGAAATGTCCTGTGCTAACGACATATACAACAGGATTTTAAAAATTTATTCTCACATGCATACTAACAAATAGCATACATACAAAGGAAAATTCCAGAACTCCACTCCCATATATGCCTTCCCCTTTCCAAACTTCTCCCGTAGTGGAGCACCGCCAAGTACGCCTCAGTGCCTAATCTAATTTACTTCTGTCCAGTTCTGATTTTTTGTATAATGTCAGGGGCCGTTAGACTGCTCTAGCTCCAATCGGTGGATTGTGCTCCTCCCCAATGACCACCACAGACCTGCATCCCAGGAGTTAGAAAAAAGCATTTGTGCTGAACGGTGGTAATTAACCAATGGCATTCCCCAATCCCCCCTCCACCCCAGTGTCAGGAAACACTGGCAACCCTACTTCTTCCTTTTTCACCCACGGAGTCCCTCCCTTCCTGCCTCTCAAATCAAGTTGGCCTCCTCCAACCCTTTGGGGGAAGAAAACAAAATGCCTGGGCCCGCGCCAAGGGTCTGGTGGTGGGAACAGAGGCAAATTAACAGGGCTCGGGCGAAGTGGGTTTTTTTTTGTTTGTTTTTTTTTTCTTTTCCTTTCCGTGCTCTGTAATCTCGGTCAGCAAAACTCTTCCTCACAGGCTGTGGAACCTGCGTCTCTGATTAGATGCAACCGTCGACTTGCCCTTACCTTTCTCTTCCCCTCACACTAGGGCTGCGACAACCTTTCTCCCCGGGTCCCCCTCCCGCTCCTTTCTCATTCGGAAGCCCACGCCTCCCGGGACCACCGACCCGAGGCGCCTGAGCGCGGAGCGCCGGGCGCTGGGGGCGGGGGGCGGGGTCGGAGGCCCGCGCGGCCGCGCGCCCCGGGGGAGGGTCCGGGCGAACCGAGACCACGCCCCCGAGGCCCGCGCCGCCCCCTCCCCTCCAGGCTTTAGTTTGTTTTTAATTTGAAAAGCCCTCCTCTTCCTGCCCCCTTCCTCCACTCCTCCTCTTTTCTCGGCTCCGCTAGGAAAGTTAGACCCCGGCCCGGCGTCGCGGGTGCCGAGCGGACGGCGGTGAGTGGGCCTGCAGGGCGGGCGAAGAGCGGGGTCCCGGCGGTGGGCGCCGAGCTGCGTGGGGAGGGAGGCGGGGGCCTGTGGGCGTCCTGGGCTGGCCCTCGGCGGCCAGCTGCGCGGCGCGCTGCTCCCGCAGGTGGCGCGGGATTGCGAAGCGCGTCTTCCCCGAGAGGAGGCGGGACCGGCGGGGAGGTGTGCGCCCTGGGAGAACCGGTTGCGCTTCCCAGTGCTTTCGGCCGGGCTTTCTTGCGCCCCCAGTCGGAAGAAGTCGCGTGGCCAGGCTACTCTCGCCACCCCTGCGTCTCTGTCTCCTGTCAGGTTTCCACCTGACCGACTCCTCTTGCATGCCGTAATGAAAACTTAGCTCGATAGTTCTCATTCTTCAGGATGAGGGAACACGTGATAAGAACAAAAATACCTAAAATGTGACTGCATAAAATAAAAAAAAATGCATGGCAGATTCCAATAATAAAGGCCAATGAGACATTTCAAAAATATTTCAACATATAGTAAAGTTCTCATAATCTTTCTATAAAGAACTCAAATCGAAAACAAGAAAAACTAAGATAAAAATGGACAAATGGCAGCTTGTAAAAAAGGAGATACAGATGACTTTCAAACAACAAAAATTAGGCAACCTCATTATTGTAAGAAACCGATCCAGCTATTCTGCTCCCAGGTATATGCCCAACAGAAATAAATACACATATATTGCACACTTTTTGAAATAGCAGAAATTTTGAAAGAACTTAAATTTCCATTAAGTAGCCAGTTAATTGCAGTCATTAAGAACAAGGTTTGTATGAATTGAAATCTGATCAATATGAAGACTTTAGTAAGTTTAAAAACAAATAAACACACAAGACTGTCATGTGTATTATAAGGTACTATAAATATTTGTGTCCCTTCAGAATTGGTATATTGAGTCCTAATACCCAGTGTGATGGTGTAGAACCTTTGGGAAATGCTGAGTTTACAAGGATGCCACCCTCATGAATGGCCTCTTATAAAAATATGAGGCAAGGAAAGATCTCTCTCCCTTCCACTTTGTGTGGTTACAGTAAGTCTGCATCTGGGAAGAGGGACTTCACCAAATCAGGCTGGCCCCCTGATCTTGGACTTCCAGCCTCCAGAACTGTGAAAAATAAACATTTGTGGTTTATAAGCCTCCCAGTTTATGGTATTTTTGTTATAGCAGCACAGATGGACTAAGACACAAGGTGTACATATTAGTTTGGTTCTTAGAATATCTCTCAAAAGACAAAGTATCTGGTATCTCTAAAGAGTAGCTTTAAAGATAAGAAATGGGGATTGGGGCAGAATGAATTTGTATTTTTCATGATATAAGTACTCCATGACTGCTTGTGCCAGGCACCGTTTTAAATGCTTTCTACACAGCGTAGTTTTCATCTTTACAACAAGAGTTCTGTACGTGGATCCAACTATGATCACACCGTGTTATATAGGATAACCCCACAACAAGGAGATTGCCTGATTCACCCCCCATTAAGGACATCTCTGGAACTTGAACCCACACTCTGGACCACTGTCCACGCCATCTGAAGTGTGCCAGCAGTGGCTGTTGGTCAGCCACCAGCTCCTCTGTCCTCCTCCATGTATCCCATCTTCTTTTCGAAGGATATCCTCTTCTAACAGTTCCATGTTAAACCCATAGAGGAAGATGGAGTGTAGTAGCTGCAGAAGATTTACAGAAACCATTTTCCCTGCTCCTGGTGAGTAAGAATCAGAAGGAATTGTCCAGACGGTGACCCCCTGGCTTTCTTTTGTCCCCACTCACAGTTGAAGGCACTGGAGACAGGCAGGGCCCAGGGTTTTAGATTGCATGTGCAGGTTCCCACGTCTCATGCCTCAAGAATTGCAAGATGACGTATCCAGCAGCTCCTTTGCCTAGTGGATAGGACACCTTCCAATACATACATGGCTGCAAAGGGCTGACCATTCTGGTTTTGTGACTGAGGTTTCAGATGTCCATGGTGTGGGCTTGAGAGTTTGTGTTTTCATTGAGCTTTGTTAGCCCATCACTGTTGACAAAGTTGGAATTGAAAAGCAAGACACTGAGCAGCTGCAGTGTTGGATGCAGCAAGGGGTCCATGTTGATGCTCTCTTGCTGTGGGATGCCTTCTATGCCATCAGGGCTGCCTTGCAAAAGCAGCAAACCATAACTTCACCAACCTCGTCCTGTCCAGCCTCATGGCTCCTTCCTTCTTCCCTCCCCCTGTCACCACTAACTTCCTCCTCACCTCTGCTGTTTATAATTCTAGCAGGTAAATTTTCAGGAGCATTGTTTTACACTAAACATAATACTGGAATGGGCTACAATAGAATGGAGACATTGTAGAAGTGGTCTTTACTATTACTAACCCAGCTCATATCCTTATGGTTACCTTAAATTCTGATTCAGGCATATTACTTATGTCTGTTTCAGTTAGATTCCCAGCTGTGACCTCTTCTTGGTTTTTCTTTTGGCATCAATACCTCCTTCTTGGCATTTTCTCTAGCTCTCTTTTTCTATGTAGTAGGAAAGCCTTTTATATGTCCTGCTACTGAGAGTAATGGCTTTATGAAGCAGAGGTCATACACTGTCCAGGGCCCAGTGCCTTCAGGAAGTGTCTCCAGTGTATCCATGTGCACTCTGCTGCTGTGTTTTGGCTACTCTTTCCCTTAGGTCACTCCTCTCCAGAATTTCCCCTTGCCTGCAGTGGGGAGTGTTTGGACCTTGGCCAGAGTGTGGCAGGTTTTAATTAAGTGTTCTCTGGTCCGCTTGCTCTTTCCACTAAAGCTGAAGCTTTGCAGCACTCTGTGGTCAGTGGACATGGTGCATGCAAGAGCTTGTATTGGTCTTCCGGGGGAGGGACCCACTTCTCTGTTTGTCAGACACATTTGCCCGAGAAGCAGCATGAGCAGAGCATAGGGGGCAGGGCTTGGTGTAGGTAGTTCAGACCACCATTGTTGGCACTGTGCTGCTTACTGACGTTACTTTATGCTAAGGGGCGGTGAGGAAAATGGCTCCAGCCAACTCTCTAGTCCGCACAGAGGGGAGTGCACACCTGCTGCTGCCTGGGAAGCCTTCCCAGAAGAGCTAATAATCTCCCCTGTTTGTGTCCCAGGCGTTTCGTAGATCACTGCCTTCACCATGACTGTGTGGGCCATCTGCCGGCCTGGTAGCACAGTGCACCTGTGTTCTATCCCAGGCAGGCCGACTGAGTTTTAAAATTCCAAACTTTAGAGATTTGGCATGGCAGGGACCCTCGCTTCGTTCTTGGTTCTTTGGGGGAGGGTCTCATTACTCTGGGACTGATGCAGGTTTGTCCCAGAAGGGCAGTCCCACCAAAGCACAGGGGCATGGAGTTTGGAGTGAAGCGCAGCAAAGAGCCAGTGTCCCGGCTAGCTGCCCTTAGCAGGTGTCTCTGCACCTGTGCTGAGGGGTAAGGGCGTGAAATGGCAATACCGCGTCTCCCAGATGTGCCCCAGATGTGTTTGTTCTGTTAGTCCTTAGATTGGTTTCTTGGGTATTCAGAATGATTTTATATTTATCTAGCTGTGCTTGAGGTCTGGGGCAAGTCTAGGGTCCTCCTGCTACTCTGCCATCTTAGCCCCCCCCCCCTTTTCAACCTATGGCAGTTTTTGCTCTTGCTGAGAGACGGAGAAGGCTGAAAACAATCCGCTGAATGTTAAGGAACAATTATGTTGACAATATGTATGCTTATATCAACTGGAAATTATTCTGCCTCATGTAACATGCTAACTAAATAGAGACATGTTGTTATAACAGATAGTATGCAAATTCTGAGATTGTAAAAGAAAGAAATATTGTATAAGAAGGAATTGAGAACACTAGATGGTGGGGAAAAATTGGCATCTCGAAGGAGAGGGAAGGTTAAACCATAAGCATTTGCAGCATACGAGGCAGTGTGCAGGTCTATTTTACTTTATTTAAATTCATTGATACTAGTTGATTTTTAGAACATCTTTATAGATTGGTTTAGTTTTTACTTGAATCAGGTTTAAATTCTAATTTCTGACTGATTTAATTGAGAGCTGTTAATTTATGAGAACTATTAAATTTTATCAATTTCAGGCATGCTTGATTATAAGAACTACATGCTGTGTCTTGATAAAAATACAGATTTTTACCTAAGACTTAGAGTACAGAATTCTGGATTTTTTCTCAATAATACTTATTTTTTTAAAAAATTCAAATCTGTACTTTTATCTAGATTCATTGGTCATTAAAATTATGGTAAGTTACTGGATATATGAATGGATGGATGGATAGATAGAAATAAGCCCCTTAAAATCTATTCTAATAAATTTCATTATGAATCCCTAGAAGTTAGAAAATCCTAAACTTAACCTCGAAGGTAACAACAAACCTTTAGTTAGAAAAACATTACTCTCAACATGTAGCTGTCAAATGGTTCTTGTTTAATGTGAAGTAAAGTCATATATCTGAAAACATGTATTTAACCAAATATGTATCTTTTACAGAATAACAACCCATCTTCCCTGTCCTTAAGAATGTGAACAATTCTTTTAATGTACTGTTGGATTCGATTTGCTAATATCTTGCTAAGAATTTTTACATTCTTACTCATCCGGGATATTGGTCTGTAATTCTCCTTTTTAATAGGGTCTTTGTCTAGTTTGTCTAGTTTTGGAATCAAAGTAATGCTGGCCTCATAGAAGGATTTGTAAGTTTTCCTTCCCTTTCTATTTTTTGGAACAGTTTTAGAAGAGTAGGTATTAACTCTTCTATAAATGTTCAGTAGAATTCCCCTGGGAAGCCATCTGGCCCTGGACTGTTACTTGTTTGGAGATTTTGATTACTGATTCAATTTCTTGGGTGATTATGGGTCTATTCAATTTTCTATTTTTTCCTGGTTCAGTTTTCGTAGTTTATGTGTTTCTAGGAATTTATCCATTTCTTCCATATTGCCCAATTTGGTGGTATATCATTGCTCATAATGTTCTCTTATAATGATTTGTATTTCTGTGGCATTGGTTGTGAACTCGCTTCTTGCATTCTTGATTTTATTTATTTGGGTCCTTTCTCTTTTCTTTTTGGTAAGTCTGGCTAGGGGTTTATCAATTTTGTTACTTCTCTCAAAGATACAGCTCCTAGTTTCATTGATCTGTAATTTTTGGTTTCTGTGTCATTTATTTCTGCTCTATATTATTTCCCTTCTGTGGATGGAACTACAGTGTATTATGCTAAGTGAAAAAAGTCAGTCAAAGACAAATACCGTATGATTTCACTCACGTGTGGAATTTAAGAAACAAAACAGATGAACATATGGGAAGGGAAGGAAAAATAAACTAAGATAAAAACAGAGAGGGAGGCAAGCCATAAGAGACTCTTAACTAGAGAGAACAAACTGAGGATTTCTGGAAGGGAGGGAGGTGGGGGATGTGCTAAATGGGTGATGGGCATTAAGGAGGGCACTTGTTGGGATGAGTACTGGGTGTTATATGTAAGTGATGAATCACTAAATTCTCCTGAAATCAATACTACACTATATGCTATATGTTAACTAACTTTAATTTAAATAAAATCTTGGAAGAAAAAAAAGTTTTTTAAAAACCAGTGTGTCCAAAAAAAAAAAAAAAAAGATTTAGTACATTAGCAGGAAACTAGAGTCCCTTTTTCCTCATCACTCCCCCACAGGTAAGCATTGACTGGTTATTGTGTTATGTCACTAGCTTTTCTTTATAAAGTTTTACCTTCATGTATATATCTGGAAAACATATTTAGTTTTCTGCCTTTAAACATAAAAGTAAAATCATACATGCTCTTTAGTGCCTTACTTTTTTTGCTCAATGTTATATTTTTGAGATTCATCCATGATGATGGGTGTGGTTCTAATTTGTTTCCACTGCAGTGTAGTATTTACATGATAAGACTAAAATTTATTTAGTCTGTCATTGATGGACAATAAAAATGTTTTCAGTTTATCTTCATATGCACAGTGGTGTCAAGAACATTCTTATATATATCCTCTGTGTACCACATACAAGAGTTGCTCAAAAGTACGTACCTAGGGATGTCCAGGAATGAAGGTTCTAGAAGGATATGATTGTTTTTCTAAATCCCAGGGATTCCTATCATTGGAGGGTAGGACCAATGTCCTGAATTTCTTTGGCTGGCCAACAGTTGCACACTTCATCTTTTTGGTGTGCTGCAGAATCCTTTTATACCTCTTGAGACACCGTATTAGTAACTTAGGCTTAAGGGACAGAGTGGCGATGGTCCAAGCCTAGTGGGTCTCTTTGTTCCATACTTAGGGGACAACATCGGGACTGAGAATCTGTATACTAGCTTACCTATGACAACATTCTTGAGTCAACTCAGTGTTCATAATGATCACTCACATGCTCTTCCTTGACCTGTTCTACATCAGTGACTTTCCACTTTGCTTGAACAGCACAAATGACCACATTCTAAATTATGATCCACAAGATGGCATAGTGGAAAGAACATAGGCTTTGGATTCAGAAGGAATTGACTTTAGTGAGCTTGATCACTTAATAATCACATTGTTAATTTGTTTCATTGCTCTGAGTCTGTTTTGTCATCTATAAAACTGGATAAAAGTTTGTACCTTACAGACACGTTATAATTAGAGATAATATGCAAATTGCTTGAGCCATTTACCTGACCCTTGCTGCGCATTCACTAAACTATAGCCTTGGTTAGTATTGTTCTAGTTATTTGTCATCATCTTCAGAAATCTGGAAATACTATTAATTCATTTTTTTGATGATAACCTCACTTTCCTTGCCTGATTGAATTAACTAAATCTGCACACTCCCCCTCTTAAAAATTTCATCTCAACTTCTAGTTTCCTACCCTGATTTATTCTCATAATGTTCACTTATAAATATGTTTTGTGCGGGGCGCCTGGGTGGCGCAGTCGGTTAAGCGTCCGACTTCAGCCAGGTCACCATCTCGCGGTCCGGGAGTTCGAGCCCCGCGTCGGGCTCTGGGCTGATGGCTCAGAGCCTGGAGCCTGTTTCCGATTCTGTGTCTCCCTCTCTCTCTCTGCCCCTCCCCCGTTCATGCTCTGTCTCTCTCTGTCCCAAAAATAAATAAACGTTGAAAAAAAATTTTTTTAAAAAAATATGTTTTGTGCTTTGGTCTTAATTTTTTTTGGAGAACAGGATTATATATAGGCATACTTCATTTTATTGTGTTTGCAGATACTGTTTTTTCCCCCCAACAAATTAAAGGTTTGTGGCAACCCTGTATTGCTGAGCAAGTTTATTTGTGCCATTTTCCCAACAGTATTTGCTCATTTTATGTCTCTGTGTCACATTTTGGTAATTCTCATAATGTTTCATTTTTTAAATCATTATTATATTTGAATTACATTCAAATAAATTATTATATTTGCGTTAACATTCAAATAAATTATTGTATTTGAATTACATTATTATATTTGAATTTAAATTATTACTATATTTGAATTAAAATTTTAACACGAGTTACTTTTTTTTTTTTAATTTTTTTTTTTTCAACGTTTAATTATTTTGGGGACAGAGAGAGACAGAGCATGAACGGGGAAGGGGCAGAGAGAGAGGGAGACACAGAATGGGAAGCAGGCTCCAGGCTCTGAGCCATCAGCCCAGAGCCCGACGTGGGGCTCGAACTCACGGACCGCGAGATCGTGACCTGGCTGAAGTCGGACGCTCAACCGACTGCGCCACCCAGGCGCCCCACGAGTTACTTCTTATGAATGAGCTTCTTTGTTTTTTTGCTTGAGAAGGAATCTACTCCTGGTGAAGATGCCATGAAACTGCCGAAATGACAGAGGATTTAAAATATTACGTAGGGGGGGCGCCTGGGTGGCTCAGTCGGTTAAGCGGCCGACTTCGGCTCAGGTCATGATCTCACGGTCCGTGAGTTCAAGCCCCATGTTGGGCTCTGTGCTGACAGCTCAGAGCCTGGAACCTGTTTTAGATTCTGTATCTCTCTCTCTCTGACCCTCCCCTGTTCATGCTCTGTCTCTCTTTGTCTCAAAAATAAATAAACGTTAACAAATTTAAAAAAATATATATTATGTAGGGGTGCCTGGCTGGCTCAGTGGACCATACAATGTTTGGTTGCAGGGTCGTGAGTTTGAGCCCCATGTTGGATTTTTTTAGATTTTTAGATTACTAAAAAAAATAAATGAACTTAAAAAATATGTTACATAAACTTAGTTGGTAAAGCAGTGGCAGGATTTGAGAGGAATGACTTATTTATTTATTTATTTATTTATTTATTTATTTATTTATTAATGTTTGTTTATTTTTGAGACAGAGAGAGACAGAGCATGAACAGGGGAGGGTCAGAGAGAGAGAGGGAGACACAGACTCTGAAACAGGCTCCAGGTTCTGAGCTGTCATCACAGAGCCCGACGCGGGGTTGAATTCACAAACCACGAGATCATGACCTGAGCTGAAGCCAGACACTTAACCGACCGAGCCATCCAGGCGCCCCGAGGAATGACTAATTTTGAAAGAAGTTCTGCTGTGGGTAAAATGCTATCAAACAGCATCACATGTTGCAGAGAAATCATTCGTGAAAGAAAAAGTCAGTCGATGGGTCACACTTCATGATCTTAAGAAATTGCCACAGCCACCCCAACTTCAGCAGTGGCCACCCTGATCAGTCAGCAGCCATCAACAGTGACACAAATGCTCCACCAGCAAAAAGATTATGTTCATCTTAATTTATAAAGATGACTGACAACATAGGTTAATGCCTTTGAAAGAAAAGTAGTGGTTCAGTTTCCCTAGAAATGAGAGGCATGGGACACAATGCAGAGCCACAGAAGGAACACCTTGTGATCAGGAAGAAGCAGAAGAAGCTAGAAGAGCCAGCCCTTAGATTATGGCCTTTATTGGGGTTTGGCAGGACCATGGTGGAGGGGTGAGGGCAAGGCAATGCAGGGCAAACAACTGAGGAATGGCTGGTTTGAATAATTCTGGCAAACTCTAAGCCAAAGAATAGCTTCTAGTTACCTGGTCCTGGCTCCGGGAAGATTAAAGTGAGAGAATGTTATCTCTTGGGGTGGACAGGCCAGATAAAGGAAGTAGGTAGAGCTCTGAGGCAGTTAGCTTGTATCAAAGGCATGTTCCTGTCAGAGCCCTTTGCTATTTCTAAGAATTGGCTAGCCCTGAGAGGGTCAGTCTCTCCCCAGCCAGAACATTTATATTTTTAAGATGTAAAAACATCTTTCATAATAGAAAAATAAGTACACTTGCAAACATACACAACATTTTCTGTTACTTATTTATTTTCTTTTGGCCTTTTCTTAAGCACGTCTTAATTTAAACTTTTGATTCCTACCCTCCCCAGTCCCCGCCATTTTCCCTACCATCTTCCTCTCTAGTTCAGTTAATGGCATTGTCATCAACTCAGGTACCCTGGCCTCAACACTGACACCCAGTCTTGACTCCTCTTAGTGCGTCACAAACTCCTGCAGATTCTGCTTCTGACCACATTTCACCCTCTCCAGTGTTACCTGCCTGTCTAAGCCAGCATCGGGCTCACCTGGATTACTGCTGCCATCCCGTCTTCACTGCGTACTTCCACTCTTGCCCCCTCGAGATAAAGTGTAATCAGATCCCATCACTCCACTGATGAAAGTCCTCCAAAGATTTCCCAGCTGCAGTTACAGCAAATCGCAGATGTTTTGCCTCAGCCTTCAGGTGTGATCAGGCTTGTCTCCATCTCTTCCCTCCATTCTCCTCATTCCTTGTGTCCCAGTCATACCTGACCTCTTTGTCACCCTTGAGTATTCCGAACTCAGTGCCACCTCAGGGTCTTTGCACATATTTCCTGTTGTCCTACAACTCTCTTCTTCCTACATTTTTAGTGTAATACCTCCTTTTGTAGTTCAAATAGTTCAAAGTTACCTCCTGGGAGAGGCTTTCCCTGAACCTCCTGGGACTGCCATCCATGTTTTTCTTAAACTGTTTACTTTGTTTCTTTATAATTGTGCTACCTGAACTGAAATATTTGTTAATGTGTTTTTAATCTCATGGCACTAAATTAGAATCTCCAGCATGATGGGCAACTGTTTCTCTGGTTTATTACTGTATTTTCAACGTCTGTAGTAGTGCCTACACAATAGGTGCCCAGTAAATATTTGTTGGATTAATGAAAAAATGTATGAAATGTAACTGGAGACAAAAAAAAATCATAAAACTTGTTACATGTATCATGAAATAATAGTAGTATATACACAATATTATAAATTTGTATAAATATCTTACAGCATTAAAGCATTTTATTTTTTTAGTATTCATTAGAATTCTTCAAAAATATCAGCATGTCTTTTGTGAACAAACTTTATTATGCCTTGTTAAAAACTCTTTTTTGAATGCTTATTTATTTTTGAGAGACAGAGACAGAGCAGGAACCAGGGAGGACAGAGAGAGAGGGAGACACAGAATCCAAAGCAGGCTCCAGGCTCTGAGCTGTCAGCACAGAGCCTGATGTGGGGCTCAAACCCATGAACTGCGAGATCATGAGCCGTAGTCAGGCACTTGACAAACTGAGCCACCCAGGCACCCCAATTATGCCTTGTTTTAAATGTGAATTATAGGACTGTTTTCCTTAATAGCACTTTCAGTTTGTTTCATTTGGAAATTGCTTTTATTGTTTAACATTTGGATAATGTAAATATGTCCATTCATTTATAAATATGAACATTCCTATCTTCCTATATTTGGCATAGAAAGGACTAAAGGAGACTTATATTGGTTGCGTCTAAAGAAAGATACTTAAAATACTTGAGAAAAATGAGGTAGGAAAATTAAGGGTAGGGAAAAAAGTCTAACACAAGAGGTGATAGTAATAAAAAGCTTTCCTTGATGGAAGAGGTCTGAAAAGTGGGCCCTGAGTTTTCTAGCAAATGATGTAAGGTGAGAAATATTACATTTATGGGACTTATGTTTTCTAGGAGTTAAAAGTCAACAGTTCTTTCAGAGAAACTAAGCCATTCCTCACACTGAGGTCAGGGAGCAATGTCTCCAATCTCAATGAAAGGACAGGGTGTAACATGAAACGTGACCTCAACACCTTCCTTTCAGTAATTACAGTGACATAGGTTGTTTTAGGAAGAATAAGTCAAAATAGGAGTCACTGGGGAAGTGATCTAAATCACCTCTAAGTGAGTTATGAATGGCAAACTGCTTTTAAAACCATTAAGTATTTATGTTGTTCTGTTTTGGATTTACTCTTTTCAAAGAGGATGTGGGGAAAAAATCAGATTCACTCCACATATGGCATGCTCTCAATACTACATCATAGGACAACAATTTCTGCTATGTTGGAAGGAATTTGTCTATGTAAATAAAAGTCAGTATCAGGGCAGCCGAACCGCCAGCCTGAGAGTTCATTGCTTTAATCACAAGCACAGTATAATTACTCAGCCATAGTTTTTTACTCTGTGTTCAGCCTAACAATTTACCATATATGTGAATTCATGCCTAGTATATCATATGCATGTATCGTGTATGTTGTAAGAAATAGAGTAGTATATTTAACAATGATCACGTACACTGATGTTTTAGCAAACCAATAAGAAAAAAATAGTATTTTCAATAATACATGATTCCATTTCTCAGTTGGGCATGACCTCTTCCTCCAAGGCTGGTCTTCACAAACACTGATCAACCGATGGATGACATTGACAATAAAACAAAGTCCTTGGATCCAGTACCTCATGCTGCTCCTAACCACAGATGCCGTTTGAATTCACCAGTTACAATACCTGATGACCCTCCAGAATAGAATTCCCATTTTATACCTGGTAAGTTAAATCTCCAGAAAGAATCTCTTCACCCCTGTAGAAAATGACACTAAGATTTAAGTTGCTCATTTAGCTAATTACTTTATTGTTTCAATAAATAAATATTGAGTACCTACTGGATACCAAATACTTTACTAGATGTCAGGTAGAACATTCCTGCCTTTACATCGCTTGGAGTCGGAAGTTGTACAAACATTAATGGTATTCTGCATGCCGTTATGGAAATGTGAAGAGAATGTTGTAGGGACCCAGAAGACAGAGTAACTGACTGTGGGGTTAAAGGGAAGGTCTAACTGAGGAAGTCAAGTTTCATTGGCATGGTAGGGAGTTTCTTGATCAAAAAATAGGTGGGGAAGGGAGAATGTCTGGGAGAAAGAAAAACCTGTCCAAAAACACCAGGTCATGAAGGCCTAGTGGTGTGGTTGGGGCTTGAGGAAGGCCGGCTGGATCAAAAGGCAGAAGTGTGCAGGTGGGGGTGACCGGTTTCCAGTGCTGATTAAGTAGTTTGGATCTTATCCTGGAGCCTTTGAGAGCCTGTAGATGCTTTTTAACAGGACATCAAGACTTTTTTTTTTTTGGTGGGGAGAGAGGGCACAAGTGAGCGAGGGGCAGAGAGAGAAAGAGAATCCCTCAAGGAGCAGAGAGAGAGGGAGAAGCAGAGCTCACCCGAAGTGGGGCTTGTGTTCACCCAAAACGGGGCTCGAACTCACCCAATGTGGGACTCAAACTCAGGAACCGTGAAATCACAACCTGAGCTGAAGGAGGTGCTTAACTGAGCCACCGAGGCGGGACATCAAGATTTTAGGGGCGCCTGGGTGGTTCAGTCAGTGAAGTGTTGGACTTCTGCTCAGGTCATGATCTCTTGGTTTGTGGGTTCGAGCCCTGCATCAGGCTTCTGTGCTGACAGTGCGGAGCCTACTTGGGATGCGCTCTCTCTCGCGCGCGCACGCACTCTCTCTCCCTCTCTCTCTCTCTGCCCCTTCTGTGTGCACACACTCTCTCAAAATAAATAAATAGAGGGGCGCCTGGGTGGCGCAGTCGGTTAAGCGCCCGACTTCAGCCAGGTCACGATCTCGCAGTCCGTGAGTTCGAGCCCCGCGTCGGGCTCTGGGCTGATGGCTTGGAGCCTGGAGCCTGTTTCCGATTCTGTGTCTCACTCTGTCTCTGCCCCTTCCCCGTTCATGCTCTGTCTCTCTCTGTCCCAAAAATAAATTAAAAAAAAAAAACACGTTGAAAAATAAATAAATAGACTTTTAAAAGAAGACTTTAAAGCAGATACTTGAGTTTGGTTTTTCATCACTTTCTTCCCAGCCTCTGGCACATGGTCTGGTGCCTAAAGGGCACTCAATAAATGTCCAGTGAGTAAGTGATTGGATGTTTGATAAGATAGCTCTTGGGGCCAGTGTGAAGGAAACACTGGAACAGAGAGAAAGCAAGAAAAGGGAAACTAGTTAAGAAGTTACTACAGTAAACCCAACTGGATGAGGCTTTGTACCAGTAAGTATAAAGAAGAGGCAAAAGTTCACAGTTTGAAAAAAAAAAAAAAACTACGAGATGATTGCAGAGATGTTATTTCATTCTAGAAATAAGATCCTTGTCACTGCTGGGCAGGAGATCAGCCTCCTTACTAGGCCTGCACTGATCCATCCTGGCTGAGGGAGGGGTGTGGTGTTATTGCTTCTTTTAAGAGACATTTGATAAAAGAAGCAAAATCTAAAGTCCTACCTTGATGGTACCCTCCTGCCAATTCATGATTCCGAGTGCTTCTCTTCTTAAGTATTGTGACTCTTTAAAGAAATCTGGTTTCCTTGACTGTGACCTTACTTACATTGACCAAGTTAGAATTTAACAGACCCCCCGTTGGGAGGAAATCAGTGTGAGAACCAGATGGTGAGGATATAAAGAAGTGACGGGGTCAGCAGCAATGTAGCATAGTCTTCAGATCACCATTTTGAAGTCAAGATGTGATTTCAAATCGCAGTGTTACCACTTGCTTTATCTATGTAAACTTAACAATAGTATGAAGAGTATAAAAATAGAACTTTGTGCAGAGCTCACTTTAAGCCACGTCCTGTGCTAACCCTGCAGCAGCCTTATGAGATGGGCCTAGAGAGGCTATCAAATTACCTCCTCTCTTCAACCTTAGTTTTTGCACTTGTGAAGTGAACTTGACTATCTCATAAAGCTTAAGAGGATTCAATGAGTTAGTAATCTGGAAATCCCCCTACTACGTTTTTGGGATGTGGTATTCCTTTCCCTCAGAAAATAGAAGCTCTGACTCTTTCTAGGAAGCCTCCATGTGACCCATGTAACATCCGTGTAAAAATTTATGCTAAGTTCCAATATATTATAGTTACAGTCATGTAATTTTTTCATTTGTTTTTGAACACAGGGCCCCCAGCACCTACTGTCCCTCCTCTCGCATACTACCCAGGAGGCTTGCTAATGGGATACTGCTGTCTACATCAGCGCAGTGCCTTCCCCTTGTACCAGCCAACTGGTGGCATCCATTCTATACAGCACCAGCCTGGCAGATGTCCAGTGTGAAATGAGCCTGCTCCAACAGCGTGGATGCCAGAGCCAGTTCCTGTGCCAAACTGCCCTCCTGGTCTGGAAGACTTAGTAGCTCAGGTACTCCACACAAATCCAAAATATCTTCCTGTGAAATATGACCTTGAGGATCCAACAGAAAAGAGACACAAGGCCGGATAGAGTGGACAAAGGTGGTGGGTCAGTGATGACAGAGGCCCAGTTTGTGAGGCTGTAGGAGCAGTCGTCCTGATTTCAGATTTGTGAAGGGGAAGCGTAAGTATAGGAATATTTTTCGTGGGAAGACTGTGTATGGTTTTCATAAAGGATTAATGTTGAGTGGTAAGATATTTGAGATGTCCTCTTGAAGGAAATTAGAAGAGTAGGAATAGAAAAAGTCGACATAGATCCTAACTGGAGTGTCATTTAATTGGAAGAGTAAACATCAAGAAAGGCAACATGAAGGAACAGAACATTTAGTGACAAACTCCTCAGGTGCCTTCACCCCTTGCTTTCCCTCACCACCCATAATTTTATCACCTGCTCTAGCCCTCATAAAAATCTATTATTACCAAGTAAACATAAGGTGCGTACCAAGCATACATAGCTTCAAGCCAAGTCTATGAGGCCCTCTACCGTAAAGTGGTGATCCCCTAAACTCTGTTTAAAAATTGTGAACCCACTCTGAAACCCAGGTCCTAAAGTCAAGGGATAAGCAGATTTGGTTATAAACTCAAATAGCATAAGCTCAAAAAATGTATCTAGTGAAACGGAGATACAGCTAGTATTGGAAACTCTTCTGTTATCCTGGCTCTTTTTGTTTTGGAAACAGGAGGTATTGAAGTTCATTATAAGCGAGGAACTCTAATTCAATGCTTCTCTTCCCACGTGATCAATAAAATATTCCTTGAGGATGAGAAGTTCCTCTTTGCAGTTCTATATATTTAATCTTGTGCACTGAAAACTATTGATACAGTGCTATGGAGATGATGTGCGAAATGCAGTAAAATTGGATCGAGAAATTGGAATTTGTAGGAGCCAAGAATTTTATTAAACTATCCCTTTATAAAATAGCTATAAAATATACATGAAGTCATTAAAGTGCTAGAGTAAACCCCTTAACTATGTTAGAAGCTTATTGGATGCCTATAGTTAATAAATTTTAGAAAATCTTTTTTATGCTTGTACAATAATATAAGAATTTGACCTTATAAGTCTGTGGTCTCCTAGACCATTTCCCCTTCTTTTAAAATTGCACAGCATTGGGGCGCCTGGGTGGCGCAGTCGGTTAAGCGTCTGACTTCAGCCAGGTCACGATCTCGCGGTCCGTGAGTTCGAGCCCCGCGTCGGGCTCTGGGCTGATGGCTCAGAGCCTGGAGCCTGTTTCCGATTCTGTGTCTCCCTCTCTCTCTGCCCCTCCCCTGTTCATGCTCTGTCTCTCTCTGTCCCAAAAATAAATAAACGTTGAAAAAAAAATTTAAAAAAAAATTGCACAGCATTAAAATTGTTTATTAAAGTTAAAAAAAGGTGTTCAGCTTCTTCCATTACCCTCACAAAGGTTAAATGATAGATATGATGGATTCACTTATCCCTTTCAGAAATGCGTGAGTTAAAAAACAAAACCAGAAACAAATAAAAAAGAAAACAAGGTTTAGGGCCAGATAATGTAGTGTTTGATTCTGTAGTTTTATCACCTCCTAGTTCTATAGACTTGAACAAATTTCATAACTAGGTGATGTTTCAGTTTCTTCTACAAAATACTACTAATTCTCCCTACTCTATTGGGTGGTTCTGGGAACTGTTAATGTGTGACAGAGTTCCTGGAACCGCTGAATGGATGAGGCAGTAATGATGCTATTTAGTTGAAATACCTCCTTGGGTGTGAATGCAAGGTACATACCCAGTCATTTTGCTCTATTTTCCCTAGACTCTCGAGATCTCATGAAATTACCAGGACTCCTCACAGGAATTCTGTCTAACACCGCAGGATTACATGGTTTCTGAGCCTGGAATTTGCCAGTGACTCCACTAGCTCCTAAAAGAATGGATCCTTAATAGCCACAGTGTTTTATTAGTAAACTTCTCCCATGTTAAAGGGCTTCATTTCTTTAGGCTTTTTTGCCTACCAGTGGACATTTTATTAAAGAGTGAATATTTTTTATCTTTTAGCCCTAGATTTTAAGATCCTGGAGTTTTTTTAAATAGGACTGTAAATCATTTTGGTGGCCACTGTTGAAAAATCATGAGACATGTTTGGATCCCCTCACCTGGCTGTGCTTTCATACAGGAAAAGTCTTGAATGAGAAATAGATTATTTTCTCTACTCTCTTGTAATTAAGTATACTATTTAAACATTTATGTCCAGTTAAGTCACTTTCAATTTTGTTCATTTCAAAACCATTCATTAACTCATTCA
This sequence comes from Herpailurus yagouaroundi, assembly GCF_014898765.1. Lineage (NCBI taxonomy): Eukaryota > Metazoa > Chordata > Mammalia > Carnivora > Felidae > Herpailurus > Herpailurus yagouaroundi. The sequence goes on along the minus strand of NW_024412400.1, from coordinate 41,526,512 downwards.
AAAAATATTTAAGGCAGTAGGGCATTTCAGTCCATGTCCTGTGCCCAGAAGTTAGGAATGACAGAAAATTGTGTAAGATAGGATCAGTCTGTCCTCAAGGAGATTTCTTCTGCTAGAAGGATTCGAGAATCTTGGGAGTAATCCCTAAGTAAGACTAAGGTGAGAAATCTGTCTAATGATAGTCTGAATTTCCCTTTTCAGGAGAACACATTCCAGAAAGTTTCTTGTCCTGTCCTCTCATCCTGTTTATAAGCCTCTTGCCCTCCTGGACCCTCCTCTTATTACAAGGGAACACGTAGGGAAGAGCTTGGTGTGTAGTAACTCAAGTGAACAGAAAAATCAGAATGTTAATCTGTCAGAGGCACCTTGAAAATTTGGTACTCCTGTGTGAGGTTCACCATGGCTGATTCCTTTCCCTAAGCCACTGAGAAAATAGCCTCGTATGTGGCTGGTCCATGTTAAACCATCCTGAGCTTCCTGAGCAACTTGTCTGTAGGTGACATGTTAATGAGACCAGTGAATAGGGATTGAGCTAGATACAATCTGCGTAAACACAGCTTTTTCTAGATGCTGTTAGTGTAGCAGGAAGATGATTTTCTGAAATTTTATTAGAAACATTATTAAATATTTTAGTCTTCTAGAGTAGAGCTGGAAGAAAGCGCCTTTCCTATCTAGACAGCTCTCCTTATATGTGATCAGGTGCAAATAGGCTAATTTCACTTGACAAAATATATTTGTAAGTAATTAACATTGAAGATATGTTAAAAATTGATTGCTACATTGTTATTTATCATCAGTTTTTTCTCTAAGTCTAATTGTTTTAATGCTATTGTTTCTAACTTTCCTAATTAACTTTTTTCTATCACATTAGTTGACAACATACCCGTTCTTCCGCATTTTGAACACCTGGAAAATATGTATACTTCAGTGGTGATCAGCAATATTTGAATCAGCATTATTGAATATCCAGTTAGTTCTTCATATTGGCCATTTCTTAGTGGTTCAAAGAGAGAAGACTGTCCTAGAAACTAAAAAAGGGAATTTTTGTGTATAATTTTATTTATTTATAAATCATTTATTATTAGATCTAGATTGAAAAAGATCTTACATATTATCTGGTCACCCCCACTACACTTGTTCCCTCTTTCTGCCCCCATCATAGATATTATAGACAAGGGGGGAAAAGAAAAGAGAAACTAAGGAACTTAGTGAGGGACAAGTGAATCTAGATTCACTGGAAGGGGGAAGAAATGAGCACAATAAACATGAAATCTGTCCTCTATTCATCAGTAAAGTGTTCCTGACCCTTAAAGCAACAACTTTACACATTCATTTGGCTATGACATAAGGCCTTCTTGGTTCTTTTTTCTATCTGCAGTTTGTGATGACCTTGATCATCTTACCACATTTCATGTGCTGAATGATTTGTGATGCAATGTATAATTTTATTAAAATATTTTTAAAATTTATTTATTTAAATTCAAGTTAGTTGACATACAAGGTAGTAATAGCGGTTCATCACTTATTATTATAACAACCACTGCTCATCCCAACAAGTGCCTAATACGCATCAACCCATTTAGCCCATCCCTCCCATCTCTCCTCCAGCAAACCCCAGTATGTTCTTTGTATTTAAGAGGCTGTTATGGTCTGCCTCTCACTCTGTTTTGATCTTAGTTTTTCCCTTACCCTATGTTCATCTATTTTGTTTCTTAAATTCCACATATGAGCGAAATCACTTGATATTTGTCTTTCTCTGCCTGACTTATTTTGCTTAGCATAATATACTCTAGTTCCATCCAGGTGGTTGCAAATGGCAAGATTTCATTCTTTTTGATCACCAAGTAACATTCCAGTGTGTGTGTGTGTGTGTGTGTGTGTGTGTGTAACATATCATCTTTATCCACTCATCAGTTGATAGACACCTGGGCTCTTTCCATACTTTGGCTATCGTTGATAGTGCTGCTATAAAAACATTCAGGTGCATGTGCCCCTTCGAATCAGCACTCCTGTATCCTTTGCATAAATACCTGGCAGTACATTTGCTGGGTCATAGCATAGTTCTATTTTTAACTTTTGAGGAACCTCCATACTGTTTTCCAGAGTTTGCATTGCCACCAACAGTGCAAAAGGGTTCTCCTTTCTCTGCATCTTTGCCAACATCTGTTGTTTCCTGAGGTGTTAATTTTAGCCATTCTGACAGGGGTGAGGTGGTATCTCATTGTAGTTTTGATTTGTATTTCCTGATGATGAATGATAGGGAGCATCTTTTTGTGTGTCTGTTAGCCATTCAGATGTCTTCTTTGGAAAGTGTCTATCATGTCGTTTGTCTATTTCTTTATTAGGTTATTTATTTTTTGGGTGTTGAGTTTGATAAGTTCTTTATAGATTTTGGATACTAACCCATTAAAAGATATGTCATTTGCAAATATCTTCTTCCATTCATTCAGTTGCCTTTTAGTTTTGCTGATTGTTTCCTTTGCTGTGCAGAAGGCGTTTATCTTGAAGAGGTCCTAATAGTTCATTTTTGCTTTTGTTTCCCTTGCCTCCAGAGATGTGTCAACTAAGAAGTTGCTGTGGCCAAGGTCAAAGAGGTTGTTGTCTGTTTTCTCCTCTAGGATTTTGATGCCTTCCTGACTTACATTTAAGTCCTGTATCCATTTTGAATTTATTTTTGTGAATGGTATGGGAAAGTTTTATTCTCCTGCATGTCTCTGTCCAGTTTTCCCAGCACAATTTACTAAAGAGATTGTCTTTATTCCATTAGATACTCTTTCCTCCTTTGTCGAAGATTAGTTGGCTATACATTTGTGAGTCCATTTCTGGGTTCTTTGTTCTGTTCCATTGATCTATGTGTCTGTTTTTGTGCCTGTATCATACTCTCTTGATTATAGCTTTGTAATACAGCTTACGGTCCAGATTTATGAAGCCTCTGTCTTTGCCTCTCTTTTTCTCATTACATTGACCATTAGGGGTCTTTTCTTGTTCTATACAAATTTCAGGATTGTTTGTTCTAGCTCTGTGAAGAATGCTGGTGTTATTTTGATAGGGATGGCTTTGAATGTATAGATTGTTTTGGGTAGTATCGACATTTTAACAATATTTTGTTCTTCCAATGTAGGAGCTTGAAATGTTTTTCCATTTCTTTGTGTCTTCTTAGTTTTCAACACACAGATATTTTACCTCTTTGGTTAGGTTTATTCCTGGGTATCTTACGGGTTTTGGTGCAGTTGTAAATGGGATTAATTCCTTGATTTCTCTTTCTGCTGCTTCATTATTGGTGTATAGAAATGCAACTGATATCTGTACATTGATGTTATATTCTATAACTTCGCTGAATTCAGGTATCAGCAATACAATTTTTTGGTGGAGTCTCTTGGGTTTTCCATGTAGAGTACCATGTCACCTGCAAAGAGTAAAAGTTTGACTTCTTTGTCAATTTGTATGCCTTTTATTTCTTTTTGCTGTCTGATTGCTGAGGATAGGACTTTTAGTACTATGTTGAACAACAGTGGTGACTGTGGACATCTCTGTCATATTCCTGACCTTACAGAGAAGCTCTCAGTTTTTCCCCATTGAGGATGACATTAGCTGTGGGCCTTTCATTTATGGCTTTTATGATGCTGAGGTATGTTTCTTCTATTCCTACTTTCTTCAGGATTTTTATCAAGGAAGGATGCTCTATTTTGTCAAATGCTTTCTAGATACAGAAAGATCCTATGGTTCTTATCCTTTCTTTCATTAATGTAGTGTATCACATTGATTGATTTGCAAATATTGAACCAGGAATAAATCCCACTTGATCATGATGAATAATTCTTTTAATGTGCTTTTGTATTAAATTTGATAATATCTTGTTGAGAATTTTTGCATCCAGGTTCATCAGGGAAATTGACCTGTAATTCTCCTTTTAATGGAGTCTCTGGCTTTGGAATCAAGGTAATGCTGGTTTCATAGAATGAGTTTGGAAGCTTTCCTTCCATTTCTATTTTTTTGCAACAGTTTGAAAAGAAGAGGTATTAATTCTTCTTTAAATGTCTAGTATAATTCCCCTGGGAAGCCGTCTGGCCTAGGACTCTTATTTGTTGGAAGATTTTTGACAACTGATTCAATTTCTTTGCTGGTTATGAGTCTGTTCAATTTTTTCTTTTCTTCCTGGTCCAGTTTTGGTAGTAGGTGAGTGTCTAGGAATTTGTCCATTTCTTCCAGATTGCCCAGTTTGTTGGCATATAATTTTTCGTAGTGTTATCTTAGAATTGTTTGTATTTCTGTGGTATTGGTTGTGATCTCTTCTCTTTCATTCGTGATTTTATCTATTTGGGTCCTGTCTTCTTGTTGATAAGTCTGGCTAGGGGGTTATCAATTTTGTTTATTCCTTCAAAGAACCAGCTTTTAGTTTCATTGATCTGTTCTACTGTTTCTTTGTTTGTTTCTGTATTGTTTATTTCTGCTCTAATCTTTATTATTTCCCTTCTTCTATTTGCTTCTCCTTTTCTAGCTCCTTTAGGTGTAAGGTTAGGTTGAATATTTGGAACCTTTCTTAAAAGCTTCTTGAGATTAGGCCTGAACTGCAGTGTACTTTCCTCTTAGGACTGCCTTTGCTGCATCCCAAAAGGTTTGGACTGTCGTATTTTCATTTTCATTTGTGTCCATGTATTTTTTTATTGCTTCTTTAATTTCCTGGTTAACCATTCATTCTTTACTAGGATGTCCAAATATTTTCATGTGGCTGAATTCAAGTTTCATAGCGTTGTGAGCTGAAAATATGCATGGTATGATTTCAGTCATTTTATACCTATTGAGGGCTGACTTGTGACCCAGGTTGTGATCAGTTTTGGAGAATGTTCCATGTGCACTTGAGAAGATATTATTCTGCTGCTTTAAGGTGAATGTTCTGAATAGATCTGTTAAGTCCATCCAGTCCAGTGAGTCATTAAGAGCTGTTGTTTCCTTTTTTTATTTTCTGCTTAGATGATCTGTCCATTGTTGTAAGTGGAATATTAAATCTCCTACTATTATGGTATTATTACCACTGAGTCTCTTTATGTTTGTGATTAATTGCTTTATATATTTGGGTGCTTTCAAGTTGGGGGCATAAATATTTACAATTGTTGGATCTTCTTGATGGATAGATCCCTTAATTATGATAATGTCCTTCCTCATCTCTTGGTACAGTCTTTGTTTTAAAATCTAGTTTGTCTGATATAAATATGGCTAGTCTGGCTTTCCTTTGGCCTCCTTTAGCATGATAAATGGTTCTCCATCTAGATAGATAGATAGATAGATAGATAGATAGATAGATAGATAGATAGAGGTTCTCCATCCCCCTACTTTCAATCTGCAGGTGTTCTTAGGTCTAAAATGAGTCTCTTGTATGCAGCATATGGATGGATCTTGTTTTTTTAATCCATTCTGCTACCCTGTGTATTTTGATTGGAGCCTTTTGTCTGTTTGCATTCAGATTGATTGTTGAAAGATAGGAATTTAGTGTCATTCTGTTATCTGTAGATCTGATGTTTCTGGTGATGTTCTCTGATCCTTTTTAGTCTTTGCTGCTTTGGTCTTTTTTTTTTTTCTCCACTCAGAAAGTCCCCCTTAAATTTTCTTGTGGGACTGGTTTAGTGGTCATGAACTCCTTTAGTTTTTGCTTCTGTGGGAAAGTCTTTATCTCTCCTTCTATTCTGAATGACAGCCTTGCTGGATAAAGGATTCTTGGCTTCATATTTTTCCTATTCAGTACATTGAATATTTCCTGCTAGTCCCTTCTGGGTTGCCAAGTTTCAGCGGATAGGTCTGCTACTACCCTTATGTGTCTATCCTTGTTAGTTAAGGATCCTTTGTCCCTAGATACTTTGAGAAATCTCCCTTTTTCCTTGTATTTTGTGAGTTTCATTATGATATGCTATGGTATTGACCTGTTTTTGTTGATTTTAAGGGAGTTTTCTGTGCCTCTTGTACTTGGATGTCTGTTTCCTTCCCCAGATTAGGGATGTTCTCAGCTATAATTTGTTCAAATAAACCTTCTGCTCCTTTCCCCACTCTTCCTCTTCTAGTACTCCTATGATATGGACATTATTTCATTTCATGCAATTGCTTAGTTCTCTAAGTCTCCCCTCATGATTTGGTAACTTCCTTTCCCTCTTTTTTTCAGCTTCATTATTTTCCATAATTTTATCTTCTGTTTCACCTATTCCCTCCTCTGCTTCTTCATTTCATGCTGTCACTATATCTAGTTTATTTTGTATCTCAGTTACATTTTAAATTCATCCTGACATTAAAATATTTTTAAAACTAAAGTTTTCTGAATGCAAGTATTATAGAAAACATGAATATCTTATAAAAAATGATTTCAGTCTTTCCTGTTACGTGAATAAACATTTTAAAATGATCGTGCTCTGAGCTTAAATATTTTAAATCCCAAAGGATTTATTTTTTAATTTGTATTTATTTACGTAATCCTTTATCCAATATGGGATTTGAACTCATGACCCTGAGATCAAGAGTCACATGCTCCTCTAACTGAGCCAGCCAGATGCCCCTAAATCCCAAAGGATTTAAATTCTTACAAGGGTTATAAGATATTTTGATGTTCTGATGAATTGCATATGCTTCAATGAAATTTTGAAAAAGCTGTTTTTTTTATACACTAAGAAATGCTAGACAAATACTTGAAGACCATTTTAACTGCTTCTAAGTTAAAAGTGGCTTTCTTGGGCACCTTGGTGGCTTAGTCGGTTAAGCGTCTGACTTTGGCACAGGTCCTGATCTCGCAGTTTGCAAGTTTGAGTCTCTCTTTGGGTTCTATGCTGACAGCCCAGAGTTTGGAGCCTGCTTCAGATTCTGTGTCTCCCTCTCTATCTGCCCTTCCCCGCCCCCACACACATACATACATACACACACACTTTCTTTCTCTCAAAAAAACGAATAAACATTAAAAAATTTTTTTTAAATAAAGTGGCTTTCTCATTTTATTTTTTAGTGATGACATCTTTTAAAACTAATAATAGATACAATATTAAAAACAATCTGGGCCAGATTATTCACATCATAACTGAAAACACAGAAGACTTTACCAAAACTGTGTATCAGACACTAAGGCCCTTTATCCTGCAGGTCATTGACTATATCGGGCAAGAAATCATGACCATGCAGAGGCCTTTCCGATGTACCTGCTGTTATTTCTGTTGTCCCTTCACTAGGCAAGAGGTCAGAGAACACAAGTCTAATTCCTTGTTTCTTTCTGATCTGACTCTTCACAGCATCGTTTTGCTCCTTCCAGAATGACACACGAGGGTGTTTTCACTGGCTCTGCTGGTAAGAATGAAAGAAGAGAGCAGGAAGGGGCCGGCCGGCGGAGATGTCAAATTGTGTCACCTGAAGAAAATCACAGAGGGTTTTTTTCTTGTGGCTTTTGTCTTCTGGTGCTAGTTGGAGGGTCAGACTCAGATAAGGGTTGTTTACTTGGTGACCAATTCTGTTGGTTGTGTCTACTGAATTAGAAATGTGTCTGTTACCCAGAACAGAAGTCACACACATTTGTCTAAATGTACCAACATAACCCCAGATAAGGTGTCCCTAGACATAATTGTATACTTTCAGAATTGGAAGAGACTTAAAAACTTCTTTTTTTAATGTTTATTTTTGAGAGAGAGAGAGACTGAGTGTGAGCAGGGGTGGGCTGAGAGAAGGGGAGACACAGAATCCAAAGCAGGCTCCAGGCTCTGAGCTGTCAGCACAGAGCCCGATGAGAGGCTCAAACTCACGAACCACGAGAACATGACCTGAGCTGAAGACTGACGCTTAACCGACTGAACCACCCAGGTGCCCCTAGAACTGGAAGAGACTTCAGATAACTGTACACTGTCCATCCCAATCCACACCTTGCCACAGATAAAGAAAGGGTGGCTCAGGAAATTAAGCACCTGATGAGCGTGTTACAGTCCACCAAGTACTGGAACTGGAAAGCAGATGTTCTGAGTTACAGCTGGGTTCCTCTTCTACAACCTGTGAGGCTCTAGGAAGGTTGTTTGCTGCAGGGAAAAGAAGCAGCTTTAGACAGAGGTCAACCAGAATCTTGAATTCTAGATACGCCTTCTATTTATGTTGGTATAATTTATTTAACTTCTTTGGGCCTCAGTACTTCCATATATAACTATGCATAATATCCCATGGGATTACTGGGATATATAAAGACAGATTATGTTCAGTACCAGCACTTCCTGAATGTTAGTTTATTTACAAGCCTTTCTGTGTTTTGATGTCCTATAACATGGAGATGATAATGGTACCATCACGTAGGATTGCTTTGAGGATTAAATAGTAAATGAATGTTAACTGTCGTTACAGTACCTGGCAGGTAGTACAGTGCTCAGAGAATGTTAGTTTTTGTTCCCAGGTATCTTCTCTCTCTACTGTGTTTGTAATAATAGCCTTAATTTTTTTTTTTAACATTTATTTATTTTTGAGAGAGAGAGAGACAGAGCATGAACAGGGGAGGGTCAGAGAGAGGGAGACACAGAATCTGAAACAGGCTCCAGGCTCTGAGCTGTCAGCACAGAGCCCGACGCAGGGCTTGAACTCACGGACTACAAGATCATGACCTGAGCCAAAGTCGGCCACTTAACCAACTGAGCCACCCAGGCACCCTGTAATAACAGCCTTAAATTTGAGATGAATCTTCACCTTTAATCCTCAGTCCTTTTGAAGATACAAGGAATTCTTCATATTTATGACTTTTTTCCTCAAATCCTATAATGCAGCCTTCCAAGATTACAGTAAGCCATGATGTGGTAAAGCTCATCAAAATTAGAAAATACTCAATTTATGGAACATTTATCCAATGATAGATTTGTTTTTTTCTCATTTCTCCAGTTGTACTTGTATTCGTGTGTGTGTGCGTGTGTGTGTGTGTGTGTGTGTGTGTGTGTGTGTGCACGCGCGCACGTTTTTAGTCCTGGGAGGTTTGATCACCTGTATAGATTCCTTTTTCTACTGCCAAGATACAGATACCTGACAGTTCCTTCACCACAAAAATCCTCTTCATAACCACACCCACCATAGAATTAGAGAAGGAACTTTAGTCCTCCTCTGTGTCCTGAAGGAAGGTGTGACCTCATCCCTTAAGGTTGCTCCCTGCAAAGTCAACCCTGACAAATGGTCAAGGGAAAGAGTGGTCAAGGCCTTGCGTTGTTGGCACGCACAGTGAGAAGGGGGGGAGTACGAGAGGCCCACGGAGGACTATCTTGCCCAGCAGTAATTTCCCTAGTCCTTGAAGGGCTTAGAGCACATCTAGGTGGTGTGTACATGAGTACATGTCTATGTCGTTTCCTCCCCTCTGCCCATTTGCAGCTGGAAATGCAGTGGCCTCCTGGTGTCACCGCTGGCTTTGCACTGGAGCACTGGAACCCGTGCAGGATGCTTTATAGCATCCAAAGCAAGAAGAAAGAAAAAGTGATGGGAGTGCGTGGGCCACGTTCAACCCATGGCTGGGGTTCAGATTCTGCTTTTGAGGTAACCTAATATTAAAATGTTTTCAGAGTGTTTTCTACATGGACTAACCAACCTCAGAATGATCTTGTTTCAGTACACTTTTCCATGTAAGTGAAATGAGGTTTGCAAAATCACGTATAAATACAGCAGTATGAAATATTTAAAATACTATTTAAGGAGACTCGAAGGTATACAGCATAGTACTCTGTCCCAAATGTAAAATAAGCAAATACAGAATTAGAGTGTGAAACTCAAAAAGCATTGATACAAAATAATTGCAGATTCATCATGTTGCACATATGGACCACATCATGAGACAGGTATCTACTAATCTCATTTTTCAGAGACAAAGCTGAAATTTATCAGGAGTTAATAGGAAGGGGATTGGGTGCTGAGGAATTTCTTCCCTCTGATGTAATTGCAATGCAGGGAGTCAGAAAGAAAGAGACATGAGAGCTCCTGGAAGAGGGAAGCAGAGCAGGTGGAATTAGCTGAAACGAGAGCTGTCGAGCTAATGAGTCTCAAAAGTCCCCAACAGAAGCCTGGTGAGGCAGCCTGCTGTCCTACCCACGTTCTCCCAGTTTCCCGAGTAGTCTGGTGGTCAGTGGCCACTGGTGTGTGTGGTGGGGGCAGGAGACGGTGCTGGGTCTGGGATGACCTCGATGCATCCACTCTTGAGGTAAACACTACCTCCAATGTACTCAACCATGTGTATATCTTAGAGGATTTTTCCGTGTAACGTTTTCTGGATTCTAAGGAACCAAAATGCGTGTACGTTAATAGAATACACTTGCAACGCAAATGATTTGCACTGGAAATCTATATACATGTATAGCTTAAAAAAGAAACAACAGATAAATAGCAGGTTCTAAACACATATTCTGTAATTAGCTAGCTTCATGGTAGTCCCTTACATTTTCTTGCAGTTCTTAGTTCTGTTGCTTCTCAACAAAGGAGCCAGTCGCGCAAAGGCATATCATTTTGATATGTATAGTTGCTAAGTTTACCTCAAGATTTAATTCCAGGCCAGAAGGATATGCATCTGGGCAAATTTAGAGAAGAAACATCCTAATCATGGAATAGTTGGAATAATGTAACCAGTGATCTATAGCAGCAGTGATGACTGAGGTGATGCTAATGATGATAAGAGCAACTGTCCTTTCCAGTGATCCTACCTTCTAGGCATGGTTCTGGTCCTAACTACTTTCCACATGTTAACTCATTTAATTCGTATAACAAACCCATTAGATAGATACTATGATAATACCCCTTTTAGGGGTGGCTGGGTGGCTCAGTTGGTTAATCGTCCGACTCTTAATTTTGGCTCTGCTCACAGTGCTTGGTGTATTCTCTCTCTCTCTCTCTCTCTCTCTCTCTCTCTCTCTCTCTCTCTTTCTCTCAAAATAAATAAATTAATATTTAAAAAATATAATTCCCCTTTTAGAGATGAGAAAACTGAGGTTAGATATCTCGTGCAAAGTCACTCACAAAACCATTATGTGAAAGTGTCTCCAGAGGCTACACCCTAAACCACTATGCCTTGTGTCGTCTTTCATCTGTGGGGTATTTAGTTTCTTTCTGTGTAAACACAGGAGATCAGAAATGGAGTAAAATGGTGGCAGGTTACTTCACGCACTCTCAGGTTTAGAACCATGAGGCTGAGCCCATGAGGCTCCGAGGACGGCTTGTCTGCGGGTGTGCTCTCTCTGACAGGCTTGCTCTTGCTTCTGCTGGTGTCCCATGATGTAACCAATGGAAGACCATGTGTTATATTATTCTTCCAATTTGGAGATTCCCAAGTCATGTGTGTGTTTTGAATATAAACCCCTAAATGATGAGGGCACATCTTGATGTATGAGTTCTCAGTGATCAAATATTCCCTGCCAAAATCTCTAAGTATTGAAATCTCTATGTAAGCTTGGAAAAGAAATAAAAAATAAATAGCAAGTTCTAAACACGTGTTCTGTAATTAGACAGTGTAATGGTTGCCCATTAAATTTCCTGCGGTTCTTCGATTTGGCCCTGCAGGCCAAAACAGTCGAGGTTTTTTTTAATCCTTGTTGTCTAGTCTACCCTTTATACTGGGTTGTCTCCCTTTGAGGGTTCCCACCTTATTGGAGATCAGTGATAGAGTACACAACACCCGCTGCTCAGGCCCAAGGCCCCACCACTGCCCTGCCATGATTGGAGAAATCAAATCCCCTGGCTAAAGGAGGATTGGCACCTCTCAGAAGCCAAAGACGTGTCAGCCTCTGTGTAATACGCAGGATTTTCAGATTTTTCCCTTTAGCTCCACTGATTACTAGAACTTTTCTAGGAGCTTGACTTTGCATGTCAGTAGGTTTTAATTATATTTTCATTAGCACTTTTAGGTTTGCACATTATCTACTTTGCAACCTTGCCAGAACTGGAAGTGATAAAATTGTTAAAAAGGTGCACAGATTTTAGTGTCAAGAACATAAGACAGAATGTTCAAACACCAATGTAACAGTTAAAATAATTTTCTTCATGTGAATTATTAACGGCTGGCAATAGCTAAAAAGACACTTCCTCGTTTTCTATTTGAGATGACATATGTGATGTTTCTGCCCTGTGGAATTCGTATGGAATTCCGATCCTCTGGAGATGTTTGTTTCCGTTAATGTTTGACTAGGTAAAACCTCATTCAATAAATGTTACGGTAACTGTTTTACATTCCGAGGCACAGAAAAATTTATTTTGGAAAAAATGCTGAAACCATGTTTTTCCTGAAAGTTTCAAGAGTGTGTTTGCTAAGTTGTCGTAGCTAACACTCATTGAACGCTGTTTCTGTTTTGTTAAAAATAAAACAGATTTAGAAAATAAACAATGTTAGAGACTCTTATTTGTGCAAGGATAGGGAGATGAGGGATGCCATAGAGAATAATTAAAATGACAAAATACTTACATAGTTTTATAAATTTATTGCTGCTAGCTGCCTTTTGCCCTCCTCACCATAAAACTAAAACAAGCCTTAAAAGGGACAGTACTAGCTTATAGCTTCTTTATTAAAAAATACTTTTATTAAAATATACTCATTTTGATATATATCTGTATCTATATATCTATTCTCATGAATGTTACTGTGACCCTAAACTGCTCTGAAAAATAGTCTATTAAAAACAAAATTCCTAGAGGCCTCATAAGGGATATAAATGAGCGAGGAAGAATTACCAGGAACTGCTGCAAACTGGAGACTACAGATGGTATTTAAAGAGGGACCCAGATATTTAGCATAAGCAAATTGACTCACCCAGAGTGAGGTTTACATGGACAGACTGCCTTTCTGGGGAGGCTAGGTTATGCTGTGATGACAAACAACACCAAAGTCTTAGTGACTTATAAGAAAACAAAAAGTTCTCTTCTTTTTTTCAACTTTTTCTTTCAATATTTACTTTAGAGAGAGAGAGAGAGAGAGAGAGAACACGCATGTGCGCGTGAGTGGGGGAGGGGCAGAGAGAGAGGGAGACACAGAATCTGAACAGGCTCCGGGCTCTGAGCTGTCAGCACAGAGCCCGACGCGGGGCTGGAACTCACGGACCAGGAGATCATGACCTGAGCCAAAGTAAGCACTTAACCGACTGAGCCACTCAGGCGTCCCTGTTTGTTCCTTTCTTACCCTGTGTGTCCAAGGGCAAGTTATCAGAACACCTCTGCTCATCACAGTCTCTCAAGGACTTGTGCTAGTACAAATTCTATCTTGACCTAATCTTATGTAAGTGCTAAGAAGACATGGGGAAGTGCACATGGCAACTTGCACACTGGTTCTTAAGTTTTCTGCCTGAAAGTGGAACATCTCACTTGGAGTCACAGTTCATTGGTCAGTGCAAGCCATGTAGAAACAACCAACTTCAAATGAGCAGAAAGATGCAATCTTAGAATATTTTTGGAAGGAAAGGAAAGAGTTTGTAAATAGCACTAATGATGACTTGGCAAATGTCCTGGTTTTTAATTTTTGTTTTATTTTTCTTCAAAACAACCTGCAATACAGAATGTTATGTGAAATTGATATATTAATGTGGGCAACTAGTTACATTTTTAAGACAGCATCTTCAGGGGCGCCTGGGTGGCTTGGTCAGTTGAGAGACTGACCTCGGCTCAAGTCATGATCTCACAGTTGGTGAGTTCGAGCTCCATGTCAGGCTCTGTGTTTACAGCTCGGAGCCTGGAGCCTGCTTCAGATTCTGTGTCTCCCTCTCTCTCTGCCCTTCCGTGCTCACACTCTGTCTCTCTCAAAAATAAATAAACATTAAAAAAATTAAAAAAAGAAACAGCATCTTTACATTAATGATGCTTGCTGGCTTCTAATTTGTCATTTTTATCAACTAACATCTTAAGTAGAAATTAGGGTAAATCTACCAGCTTCATAAAGGCAGTGGAAGGCCCTAGGGATAAGGGAAATGGAAGACATACAGTGGAGTTGCTTAGTTGAACATAGGCAGGGGTATCAAAAATATATTTTTACTTACTTCACAATTTGCCCGCCCTGAATGGTTAAAATTAAAAAGACTGAAAAAACCAAGTGTTAGTGAAAGTGTGGAGCAACTGGAACTCTCACAAATTGTTTCAACCACTTTGGAAAGTCATTTGTAAGTATTAATAAAACCAGATATATAAGTACTCTGTGATTCAGCTACTTAACTTTTAGGTAGATGCTTAAGAAAAATAAGTACAAATGTTTACCAAAGGTTATATTCAGTGTTTCTAGCAACTGTATTCATAGCCCCAAATGCAGAGATCCCAAAATGTGCATCAATAGGAGAATAGATTTAAAAAAAACATTTTTTTTAATGTTTATTCAGTTTTGAGAGACAGAGAGCAAGCAGGGGTGGGGCAGAGAGAGAGGGAGACACAGAATCCGAAGCAGGCTCCAGGCTCCAAGCTGTTAGCACAGAGCCCGACTTGGAGCTCGAACTCACAAGCTATGAGATCATGACCTGAGCCGAAGTCAGACGCCTAACTGACTGAGCCACCCAGGCGCCCCTAGGAGAATAGATTTTTTTAAAAAGTGTATTCCCAGAATGAAATGCCATGCAGTGACAAAAAGGAGAAAGTACTGATATACAGTACAACCTGGATGATGGATAATGGATAAATCTCAGAAATTATCTTTATTAGGGTTCTCCAGAGAGACAAATACATGGAATTGGCTCACATGCTTATGAAGACAGAGAAATCCCACAATCTGCAGTTGGCAAACTAGAGACCCAGAGGAGCTGGTGGTACAGTCCAGTTCAAGTCCAAGTCTGACTGCAGCAGAGGACTGGTGTCCCAGCTCAGAGAAGTGGAAGAAAATTTCCCCCTAACCTACCTTTTTTTTTTTTTTTTTTTTCTATTCAGACATCCAGCAGATTGGATGAAGACCAACCACATTGAGAAGGGCAATACTCTGCTTTCCTCAGTCTATCAATTCGAATATTAATCTCATCCAGAAACACCCTCACAGACACACGCAGAATGTGTATCCAAATATCTGGGCATCCCGTGGCCCTGTCAGGTTGACACATAAAATTAACCATCACAAGTCCACTCCTTGTCAACTTAACACCCATACACATCTCCTTAAACCATACTTAATTTCCAAATATAGACAATAACGAGGTCATGTCACCTAACATGATACAACTATACTACCTACCATTGAAAATGCACTAACCCATTCCAGAAGAAAAGGTGAAGTCCTTAAGTGATGTTTACTTTTGCCCCGATATCCTGTAACTTAAATACCATGATATAAAATTAATAATATTTTGGGGCTCCTGGGTGGTGCAGTCGGTTAAGCGTCCGACTTCAGCCAGGTCACGATCTCGCGGTCCGTGAGTTCGAGCCCCGCATCAGGCTCTGGGCTTATGGCTCGGAGCCTGTTTCCAATTCTGTGTCTCCCTCTCTGTCTGCCCTTCCCCTATTCATGCTCTGTCTCTCTCTGTCCCAAAGATAAATAAAAAACGTTGAAAAAAATTTTTTAAATTAATAATATTTAAATATCATGGTAATAAGTCAATGCCTGTTACAGTATAAGGGAACAAATATATTTCCTATTCACATACACATAACTTATAACAAAGTAAGAAGGAACTCTCATAACAATTCTTGTCTCTTCTGTGGTCATATCTGACATCTGTAATTACCTTCTACTACCTATTCTGTATTACTTTTGCCTTCGGCAAGCATCTCAGTTGGTCGTGGTTCTTTACCTAGTGGAATTACACAAACATTCATTCCTAAAAGATGTGGGACGTTAGTAGTCATGTCTGGATTGGGTCATTTTAGTTTTCCATTGACTTTAATGTACAGCCACAGTAGTACGAAGAGATGCCCTAACGGATCTTCTGTATTACAGAGATACTCTTCCTTCCCTCCATTGTTGAATATCAGTCCAATTTCCCCTAGGTAGCCAGGATTATTCACTTCAGCTGACACACTAATTCCTTTCTTTGCCTGTTGATTTAAAGGCATGAAGAGTCCAGATGCCAGAGTGGCAGTCTTAACTTTTAGTTCAATTGAATCATTACTTTGTTTCCTGGTATAACCATTCCTCATTCTGGTACTAAGGCTTCTAGGCCAGCAGAGCATAAGGTTGCAAAACCGAAGTAGAAATTTTGCTAATGGGTCACTGTGGGTAATAGTGAGTGGTGCCATTCCCATTTCCACCCCTTGATTCCTGGACTCAAGAATCCTGATGATAGGAAAAACAGAACCATATATTAGATGCTGATTCTAAGTATATACAGCCTCCTGGAGAAGCCTACCCTAGAGTTGCAGGGCATTGCCACTTAGTTAGTGCTATAACCAAGTATTCAAAAGGCCACTCCATCATTTGATCAAGCCAGCTGCTTCAGGATGGTGAGGAACATGGCAATGGTGGTGAATTCCATGAGCATGGGCCCACTGCATATACTACTTCCATTTGATGATAGTGTGCTGCAGGGCACATCCAACTTTATGGCTTGGTAAGTCAGGTGACCTCCAATTCATGATGGGTAGTTTACGTCCCATGGTGACTGGGTGCCTCTACTAAATCTCATAGCAAGCCAAGAGCTATTTTTCAAAAGGAGAGTATTTCTCTGCAAGGGATGGCAGGATTCTAAGGGCCTGCAGTGAAATTCACTTATAGGTGAATTCTGCCAGTGATTCCAAACAGCATTCCTATCTACCACTGACAGTTCAAGTTCCACTGGATGTGCTGGATCAAATATGACCCAAGTGGCAGAGTAACTTTTATAGCAGCCTGGACCTGTTGCAGAGCCTTCTCTTGTTCCGGGTCCTCCTCAAAACTAGCAGCCTTCCAGATCACCCAGTAAATGGACTGCAGTAACACTTCCAAATAAGCAATATGTTGCCTCTAAAATCCCGAGTCCCATTAGGCATTGTGCACGTATTTTGTTGTTGTAGGAGGGGCCAGATGCGACAGGTTATCCTTCACCTTTGAAAGGATATCTCAGTATGCCCTATAGCACTGACCCACTAGAAATTTCATTGAGGTAAAAGACCCAATTTTTGTTGGATTTATTTCCTATCCTCTGATAAGCAAATGTCTTACTAGTAAGTCTAGAATAGTTGCTACTTCTTGCTTACTAGGTCCAATCAGCATGATGTCCTCAATGTAATGGACTGGTGTGATGTCTTATGGAAGGAAAGAGTTTAGATAAAGATCCCTGTAAATTCAATTATGACACAGGGCTAGAAAGTTGATATACCCCTGAGGTAGTACAGTGAAGGTGTATTGCTGGCCTTGCCAACTGAAAGCAAACTGCTTTTCTGGTGGACCTTATGGACAGGGATAGAGAAAAAGACATTTGCCATATCAATAGCTGCATCCCAGGTACCCAAAGATGGGTTGATTTCCTCAAGCAATGAAACCATAACTGGTACAGCGGCTGCAATTGGAGTCAGCATCTGGTTAAAGATATGATAATCCGCTGACCTTCTCCAAGATCCATCTGTCTTCTACACAGGCCACATAGGTGAGTTGAATGGAGATGTGGTGGGAATCACCACTCTTACTCTTTTTCAAGTCCTTGATAGTGGCACTAATCTCTGTGATACCTCCAGGAATGGAATAATGCTTTTGGCTTACTATTTTGCTGACTAGAGGAGGCCATAGTAGCTTCAACTTGGCTTTTTCCACCATAGTAGCCTTCGTTCCACATGTCAGGGAACCAATTTGGAAATTGTGCCAGCTGCTGAATATATCTTCCAACTGTGCGTTCTGGAGCTGGGGAATAACCACACGATGGGCTCCCATTGAGAGACAGAGTTAAAAACTCCATTGACCACCTGTCCTTTTAAGCCTCTGCTCTGACTGATGGCCACAGTGACGTTTTGGGTCTTGTGGAATTAGTTCAGAGGCAGGGACAAGTAGTCCCCAAATGGTCGGATTATTTCCTTTTCCTCAATGCACACAGTTAGTTATGCTGGTAAAAGGCCATAGGTCCCTTTGGGGAAGTCTGAAAGAAATATTAACAGTAAGACAAAAAAAACCTCTTTTTTTGAGAGAGAGAGAGAGAGAGAGAGACAGTGCACATACGAGCAGGAGAGGGGCAGAGAGAGAGAGAGGGAGAGAGAGAATCTGAGGCAGGCTCCAAGCTCAGTGTGGAGCCCAGTGCAGAGGCCTGATCTTATGACCTTGACATCATGACCTGAGCTGATACCAAGAGTCAGCCGCTTAACGAACCGAGGCACCCAGCACCGCTAATAGTAAATATTTTTAGTAATATCTCAGGGTCCTTCCTCAACAGGACCTGGTCCCCCCTTCACTCATGGGGTTTTAAGTATATAAACTGGCTTAAGTCTGGCAGTTGATTGAGGGGCTATGACCATCCTTATGATTCAGATTTGGCTTTTGTTTGCTTGAACCAGAATTTTTTGTGCTGCAAATATAGGACATCAGAGACAGAGGGAGGGAGTGCAGCCCAATCTAATGCCTCAAATACAAATAAATAAGCAAACTACTTTGCTGGCCAAATCCTAACAGTTGGATTGTTCTGATTAGGCCCAAAGTTCTCCATTTTCACTCATCTACAAATAGTATTTTACTTTTCAGAAACAAACAAATGGTCTATTAATAAAAATTAAGTACTTAAAATAATTTTTTATAAGCTTATAATAAATTTCCTCATAATTAAGATTAGGGACTACGGAAATATCCAATTAGAATTAGCATCCCAGAGGTGCCTGGGTGGTCCAGTCGGTTAAGGGTCTGCCTTCGACTCAGGTCGTGATCTCACGTTTCGTGAGTTTGAGCCCCATATTGGACTGTCTCCTGTCAGCACAGAGCCTGCTTCAGATCCTTTGTCCCCTTCTCTCTCTGCCCCTTCCCTGTGCCTGCACTCTCTCTGTCTCAAAAATAAATAAACATTAAAAAAATAGAATTAGCATCCCAGCTCTGCCACTTGTTACTCTGTGCCTCACTTTTCCTCTTACCAAGTGCATGCTTTGGACAGTCACAGCGAACCTCTCCATGCCTTAGTTTTCCCATCTGTAAAATGAGCAGGATAACAGTACGAAGCTATATGAGTTGTTTTGAGGATTAAATATCTTATAAATAAAGTGCTTAGGACCATGTCTGGCACCCAGACAGCAAACAGTGCGAAGGCATTAGCTCTTATTATGTTTCTTTTACTTTTGAAAGGATACTCTATATTATTAGCCTGATATCTGAGATTTCTATCACACCTGCATAGTTCAGTTTGTTAGCTTATTTAATTGCTATCCCATTCTAAAAAATACTTAAAAATATTTTTTTCTATTCAATTTTGGATCAACAGAAGAAATGCTTTCATTACAACTAACCCTTAAGCTAAAGATCTCTTAGAGCAGTGGTTCTCCACCTCAACAGCACCTCAGAATCACCTGGAGGCCTTGATAAATTACAGAGTGCTGGGCCCATCTCCACAGTTTCTCATTCAGTAGGTTTAGAGGAAAGTCTGAGGTTGTGCACATCTAAATATTTTCAATGTAATGCTGATACTGCTGGTCTGGGGACCACACTTGAGAACTGTTGTCTTAGTGAACAAAATCTAATGATTGTTGGAAAAAGAATTTTGAAAATTTAAGTAGTAAATTTATTTTCTTTCTGTGTGTGTATATATGCATATGTGACTATAAATATAGTAATTATGTAAAAGATGGATGAAATTGTTAATGTGCCATTTTCTATATAATTAAAAAGGTAAGTCTTACCAAACAAAAATCATGTAAGTACAAGTACTTAGGAAGTTTATGTAACATTTCTTTTGTTTTTTGTTTTAAGTTTATGTAACATTGATAATGTCAACTTAATAGTTGACATTATTTGGAATATTTTCTTGCATTTCATAACAATGGCATTTTTCTTGATAAGAATTCATGTTTTTCAAAATAACTAGTTAACTAATCCTTTTATTGTCTAAGAAATTTCTGTAGGATTACTGCTTACTTAAGGCAAAGAGACTTCTTGCATGTTCTTTATGCCACCAACATCAAGGTAAAGCTCTGCTAAAAAAGAAGCAAACAGATCTTTTCTTGCATCTGATTTGTGTATGTGTGTGTGTATGTATGTATGGGATTACTTTGATGAGATGTAATCATTTGGCAAAAGTATTATTATGAAGTTATTTAAAAGCTATGTAGTATTGAATTTGTAGTAAGCCTTAGTTGCCCAATACTGGGAAATAATTTAAAGATGAGGAAGGCCAATCCAAACAGTAGTGAGCTTATATTTTGTATTTTGAGTTTTTCTAAGTTGTGCATACATGAAATTGCAGGACAATATACACCAGATTCCTTTGTTCTTTGCTGTGTTATAAAATTGCTACTCATATCCAGGGACTGACTCTCTAGTTTTACCATACGTGGCATTTTTATGAGCAACATTTAACACATGTTTAAGAATGTAGGAAGGAACTAGGATTGGCAGAATGAAAAAATGTGAGCTTCATGCAATGGAAACACAGATTTGAACTAATAATAATTTATTACATTTTCTTACTGAAAATGTGGTTGAGTAATAGTTAAGCAAGCACTTCCTTAAGAGAAAGAATTGACTTTTCATACTCCTCATTAATGTGTATAGTATCCCAGAACTTCTCATTTCGTCAAATTGTGGAAAAAATCTTCTAGAATTCTGCCAAGTGATCAGGCAGATAGTGTTCCAGTACAGGTGAGTGAGACACCTGAATGTTGATAACATGTGAGACCACCAGGGTCTCTGGCTTCAAGGAACATAGATCCATGAAACCAGTTTATCAACGGGTAGGTCCATTTTTGTGTCTTGGTTTCTAGCATTGTCCTGTTTTATTGTACAGTTCACATACTGCCACATGTGAAGTATGGAACTGATGTGTCTTTTTCAACTGAAGAAAGAAGTGCAAAGTTTATGTTCATGCCCCAGTGCATTATGGGAATCAGTATTTTGAGAATTAACAGCAAAATCTCTCTTCTAGTAGTGGTTTGATTTCATCCATTCTTTGGGAATTAGGAATAAATGTAAATAGTTGAATTCAATCATATTATTATATGTAAGAAATATGTAAAATGATACTATTTTTGCTTCAGAAATCCAAATATGACCTGGGTTTGATAATCTGGCACTGTCCTTTTGGTACAAAACCCTTAATGAAGCCTCCCTAAGCATTGGTGAGTAAGGGTAATAATTCCCTCTCTTTAGGGTTTTCATAATGATTAAATAAATATGTTTTACTATTATTACTGTTATTTATATTATTAATGTATCCGTGATTCTCAACTCTATTTAAATAAATGACACTACACTATAAACATTGTTTACAGCTTTCAGATAATGCATAAGTGCTCTAAGTGGGAAATAAATGTTTTAGAAAAATAATGAGAAAGTAAAGTTTTATTACTTCTGGATATTGGGTATATATCTAATCTAGCATTTTCCATACTGAGCAAATAGATGCTGTCCTACAGTACTGGTGAATATTTGTGATGTATTTCTAGTTGTCAATATTTAATTCAAATAATAACTATAATTCTTTCTGTGGGTACTTACGTAAACAAACCGCATATTCTTCAGGTTAATTTTCCAACATTATTTTCCCCAATATTAGTTTTCTTGAGGACTTGTTCTAAGTTGAAAGTCCATAATTCAGTTTTTTCTACATCTCAAATATGTGACAAACTTTCTTCAGAGTACAATAAGGAATATTTGAGAGCATTTACACAATCATAGAATTTGACCATTAGGAGAAACTTTTGTATTACTTCATAGATAAAATATTGTTTACAGATAATAATATTTTATTTATTTGGTACATAAGAAAACTGAAGTTCCAGTATTAGGTAATGTTTATTAACATGATGGACAGGTATGACATTCTCTTTTTTATACCCACAGTCTTCCACAGGATTCCCTGGTCATTTCCCTTCGTTCAGGGGGACTTAAAAATATTCAGGAATGCTGTGTTATTCATAGGCCCGTGCGTGAAGTTGGCAGAGGGCTTCTGCATGAGGGCAGCTCATCCATGGAATCCTTACCTCTTGTGTATTCATGGTTTCTCTGTCTCTTTTATATTTTCATATCATTTTCACTCCTGTTTTGAATCACTACAGTCTTTCTTTTTCTTTTACCCAAAGCCTGGCACAAAATAGGTTGCTCTGGTTCACGTTCCAGGTAGTTTGAGTCTCTCTCTCTCATATATGTGCTTCAGGCTGATACCTCTCAATAACTTGCCCTCACACAAAGAGCAAACAAGTACAGCAGACAAGAGCATACAAGGTTCTTATGGGCCATGATGTGATGTCTAATACATAATCTTGCCATTAACCTAGGTAATTGCATAATTTTACTGAATAATTTCCAGCACATTGCAATTACATCAGTTTGGAAGTAGGCAGGGCCCAAGACTTGCTCTAAAACAATAGGATGTTAAAATGAGATGGGGTATCTCCTTCTTCATTAGGTTACAGTATAGAACAAAGGTATGGGATGTCATTCTTACCTTAGCTGAAAAGTCTTAGAGAAAGATTTTTCTCTGTTGTTGACCTGAAGAAGTAAGCTACCACACTGTACGTGAACCTAGGGAGAGGTCCAGGTGGCAAAGAACTGCAGATAGCCTTCAGCTGACAGGAAGCAATCCGACCCCTCAGTCACACAGCAGCCAAGAAGTGAATTATGCCAACAAACCGAAAGGCTTGTGTACACATTCACCCAGTCCAGCCTCCAGAGGATAATGCAGCCTAACACCTTAATTGTAGCCTTGTAAGACCCTAAGCAAGGGCCCCAGCTAGGCTGTGCCCAGACTCCTGACTCACAGAAATTATGAGATAATAACTGTATGTTGTTTTAGCCTGTTATATTTGCAATAATGAATTACATAGTAACGGAAAAGTTATAAAATCACCCAAGTCAAGTTGCAATCATTTGAGCTGCTTTACCATTTTCTATGTTGCTTGTTCATAAACAGTTGCAATTTGATTTGTGAATTTTGTAATGAATAAAAATATTTCTGGATTGGAGGATGATTGTGGCATTCGTCAGGTTTTTTTAATTTTCAATTTGTAAAATTTGTGATTTCTTTTATAAATCTAAAGCAATGCTCACTTTCACACATAATTCTGTAGTATGTTTCTTAACGAGGGCTTGCAAAATTTTATCTGCTTTGGCCCTTCAAATTTTGGATTCACTCCAAAACAGTAGTCACACTTTCTGGTTCTTGAACAGTTTTATACAGTGGACTGTGAGGTCCTTGAGCATCTGATCAAACCCAAAACCTAGCAGCATTGAGTTCAGGGCCATGCACAGAAATGTCAGGACTGTTTGTTAACATGGTCTAGTACATAGTTTGTAACCATTTCTGCGACAGGGAATGGCCTATGGTACTTTTCTAGAAACAGCTTTATTGAGATTTTATTTCTATATAATAAGTTTCACCCATTTAAAGTATACAATTCAGTGGTATTTAGTATCTTTTCAGAGTTGTTCAACTGTTATAGTTTGCTAGGGCTCCCATAACAAAATACCTCAGACTGGGTGGCCTTAACAATAAAAATGTATTTCGTCACAATTCTGGAAGCTAGAGGTTCAAGGTCAAGCTGTTGGCAGGTTTGGTTTCTTCTGAGGCCTTTCCCTTTGGCTTACAGACGGCCGCCACCTTGTCACTGTGTTCACATGGTCATCTGTGCAGGCGTGAATCTGATGTCTCTATGTCCTAATCTCCTCTTCTTGGTGTTCACAAGAACACCATGTGAATTTTGTTACAGTTTTTCCCATTTCCCTGTTGACTGCCTTCCTTCCCTTATCTCTCATGGATCTTCCTCACATAAGCTTTCCACTGAGCTCTTTGCTATTTTTTTAGGCCTCCAACTTACTTCCTGCCTATCTTCTTCCTCTGACTTTTTTTTTTCTCCTTCACCTCCTTGTCTCATCTTCTTTCCTTTTTCTTTCTCCTTAACCTCAGTTCAGAGTATCTTCCAAAGAAATGATGAAATGTTGGACTACAGAAGTTAGAAGACCTTTAAATTTTCTGTGTAACTCAAATATAACACATGCTTCATAAAAGTCTGGCTCCTCGTTGATAAAAAGCACATTATTTTTGAAGTGCTCTTGGAATTGAAAATATGTTTTCTTTGAATGCAACCCTGTTCAAAGATGGGATACATCAAGACTTCACTTTATGTGTTAATTGCATATCTTTATAATTTAGTACTATGCAGTCATAAAAATGATGCTAGAAAAGTTAAATGTAACTTCTGGTCTGTACAGGATGGCATAGATTTGTCTCCT
>NW_024412400.1:41464004-41492277 GCF_014898765.1 Herpailurus yagouaroundi | reverse complement strand
TTTTTTTTTTTAATATTTATTTTTGAGACAGAGAGTGTGAGCAGGGGAGAGGCAGAAAGAGAGGGAGACACAGAATCTGAAGCAGGCTCCAGGTTCTGAGCTGTCAGCACAGGGCCCGACGTGGGGCTCAGACTCACGGACTGTGAGATCATGACCTGAGCCAAAGTTAGATGCTTAACCGACTGAGCCACCCAGGCGCCCTTAGCTTTTTCAATAAATGTTGCTGGAGCAGTTGGACATCCACAGACAAAAATATAAATCTCAGCATAAACCTCATACTTTGCACAAAAATACCTCAAAATGCATCAGATATTTTAAAGTAAAAATGTAAAACTATAAAATTTTTAGGAAAATGGGGAAGTTTTTAAGATCTAGGACTAGGCAAAGAGTTCTTAGACTTGACAACAATATCACAATACATATAGAAAAAATTGATAAATTGGACCTCATCAAAACTGAAACATACTGGTTTGCAAAAGTGTCTGTAAAGAAAGTAAGAAGATAAGCTAAGATTGGGAGAAAAATTTGCTAATTACATATCCCCAAACGGGCAACTATCTAGAACAGATAAAGAACTCACAAAACTCAGTAGTGAAGGATAAACTGTTGTCTAGTATTCTATGTTGAGTGAAAATATGCTTTAGAAATAAAGATGGCATTAAGATATTTTAAGGTAAAGTGGAAATTGTCACTACTATACCTGGACTACAAGAAATGCTAAGGAAAGTCTTTCAGGCTGAAGGGAAATTATGCCAGCTGAAAACTTGTATATCCATGTGGAATAAAGATCATTGAAATGGCACATGGAAAGACCTTTTTCTCTTAAGTCCTTTAAATTCTTATGAATAATTACACCAAAAATTATAACCCCAGAGGAATTTGTAACATATAGAAGAGATTCTACATATGACAATTGTCACAAAAATGATTAAATGGACCCACATATTTTTAGTGTTTCCACATTAATATGAAGTACTATAATATTAGCTCTAATAGGCTGTGAAAAGTTAAGGATATGTACTGTTATCCCAGAAAAAAAAACACTAAAAATTAGATATGAATATTACTAAACATTCGATAAATTTATTAAAAGCCAGAAATTTTCAGTATGGATAAAAAAAAAGAACTGACTATATACTACGTATAGATGTTACACTTTAAAACAAAGATACAAGGGCCTCCTGGGTGGTTCCGTTGGTTAAGCGTCCAACTTCAGCTCAAATCATGATCTCATGGCACCTGGGTTCGATCCCCATGTCAG
Organism: Herpailurus yagouaroundi; assembly: GCF_014898765.1. Lineage (NCBI taxonomy): Eukaryota > Metazoa > Chordata > Mammalia > Carnivora > Felidae > Herpailurus > Herpailurus yagouaroundi. Next base: position 41,491,016 of record NW_024412400.1, on the reverse strand, counting down.
TCTCTGTGCCGACAGCTTGAAGCCTGGAAGCTGCTTTGGATTCTGTTGTCTCCCCCTCTTTCTGCTCCTCCCCACACACTCTCTGTCTCTGTCTTTCTAAAAAATAAATAAACGTTAAAAAAAATTTTAATTCCTTATAAAAAAATAAAGATACAAAAACCACCAAAGACCTTGAATAGCCAAAGCAACCTTGAAAAAGCAAAGCAAAGCTGGAGTCATCACAATTCCAGATTTCAAGTTATATTACAAAGCTGTAGTAATCAAAATATTATGGTACTGTCACATAAATAGGCACATAGATCAATGGAACAGAATAGAAAACCCCAAATGAACCCGCAACTATATGGTTCATTGATCTTCAACAAGGCAAGGAAGAACATCCAACGGGAAAAAGAATGTCTCTTCAACAAATGTTGGGTGTTGGGAAAACTGGACACCAACATGCAAAAGAAAGAAACTGGAGCACTTTCTTACACCACAAACAAAAATAAATTTAAAATGGATTGAAGACCTAAATTTGAGACCTGAAACCATAAAAATCCTAGAAGAGAACGCGGGCAATAACTTCTTTGACATCGACCATAGCAACTTCCTTCTGGATATGTCTCCTGAGGCAAGGGAAACAAAAGCAAAAATAAACTGTTGGAACTTCATCAAAATAAAACCTTCTGCACAGTGAAGGAAACAATCAATAAAACTAAAGGGCAACCTATGGAATCAGAGAAAAGATTTGCAAATGACGTATCTGATAAAGAGTATCCAAAATATATAAAGAACTTATAACAACACCCAAAAAATGAATAATCCAATTAAAACATGAGCAGACGACATAAACAGACATTTTTTCCAAAGAAGACATCCAGATGGCCAACAGACACATGAAAAGATGCTCAGCATCACTGATCATCAGGATCATGCAAGTCATGCAAGTCAAAACCACAATGATATATCACCTCACACCTGTCAGAATGGCTAACATCAACAACAAAGGAAACAGTAGGTTTTGGCAAGGATGTGAAGAAAGGGGAACCTTCCTGCACTGCTGGTGGGAATACAAACTCGTACAGCCATGCTGAAAAACAATATGGAGGTTCCTCAAAAAGTTAGAAATACCCTAGGATCCAGCAATTGCAGTACTAGGTATTTACCCAAAGAATACAAAAAGTCAGAGGGATACATGCACCCTGGTGTTTACAGCAGCATTATCTACAATTGCCAAATTATGAAGCCAGCCTAAATGTTTATTAATGGATGAGTGGATAAGGAAGATGTGGTGTAAATATACAATAGAATATTACTCAGCCATAAAAAGAACGAAATCTTGCCATTTGCAGCAACAAGGATGGAGCTAGAGAGTATTATGCTAAGTGAAATAAGTCAAAGAAAGGCAAATACCATATGATTTCACTCCTGTATGGCATTTAATAAAACAAATGAACAAAGGGGAAAAACAGAGAGGCAAGCCAAGAAACAGACTCTTAATTACAGTGAACAAACTGATGGTTACCCTAAGGGAGGTTAGTGGGGGGATGGGTCAAATAGTTGATAAGTATTAAGGAGTGCACTTGTGATCAGTACTGGTTGTTGTATGGAAGTGTTGAATCACTATATTGTGCACCTGAAACTAACATTGCACTATATGTTAGCTATAATTTAAATAAAAATTTAAAGATACAGAAAGACTGAAATTTATGAATGGAAAAATGTACCAAGCAAACAGTAAGCATAAGAAGGCTGGAGAAATGATATCAGTATCACAAAAAGTTGTATTTAAGTAAAAGATATTATCAAAGATAAATAAGAGCATGTCATAATAATAAAATACTCTATATCTTGAATAAAGATATAATATAGAAAGATACAGCAATCTTCAGTATACCTGAAAACAACCTTATGATTCAGGAAAAAAATTTGAAAGAATTAAAAGAAGAAATGGACATTTCCATAATCATAGTTGGAGATTAAAAAACCTCTCTCTCAGTAATTGATGGAACAATGAGAACGATAGATAGATAGATAGATAGATAGATAGATAGATAGATAACCAAGATCTGAATAGCACTATTAACTAACTTAGCCTAATTGATATTTCCCAAGAACTACAGAATACATGTTCTTTTCAATTATAAATGACATATTCACTATGATATATCGTATGCAGGGCTATAAAACAAGTCTCAGTAAACCTAAAAGAATTGAAATCCCAGAGTATACCCTCTGGCCATTATTGGATTAAAGTATAAATTACTAATAAAATATCTTTAAACTGGCAATATTTGAAAATTTAAACACCATATTTTTAATCTATGGAAGAAAGAAGAAATCAAAAGAGGAAGGATAATGAATTATAATAATACAACATATCAAAATTTGTGTGGTACAGCTAAAATAGTACTTTCAGGAAAATTTGTATCTTAAACTATTTATATTAGAAAAATTTCTTTAGAGGGAACCATTTAAGACCCCACCTAAGGAAGTAAAAACTCAAAGTACACATAATGAAAATAAATATATCCGAACTCAATGAAATTTAAATATAAATGGAAAACCTCAACAAAATAAACCTACCTAGACTTACCATGAAGAAAAAGAAATTATGGGGGCGCCTGGGTGGCGCAGTCGGTTAAGCGTCCGACTTCAGCCAGGTCACGATCTCGTGGTCCGTGAGTTCGAGCCCCCCGTCGGGCTCTGGGCTGATGGCTCAGAGCCTGGAGCCTGTTTCCGATTCTGTGTCTCCCTCTCTCTCTGCCCCTCGCCCGTTCATGCTCTGTCTCTCTCTGTCCCAAAAATAAATAAAACGTTGAAAAAAAAAAAAGAAATTATGATTATCAGTAATTGAATAAACAAGATAAAGTATATAAATGTCTTGAAAATATAACTATGCAACTTCACAAAACTAATGCAGGATATAGTAGAAAATGTATATGGCCTGTGTTTAATACTGGAATTGAATTTCTTATTGAAATCTTTCCACAAGGAAATCTCCAGGTTAAGATGGTTCGCTGATTAATTCTATCAAATACTTAAAAAATAAAATAATACCAATATTACAAAACTCTTTGAGAAAATACAGAGAAGAGAAACACTTTACAATTGGTTTTATAAAGCCAGTATAACTTTAGATTTGAAACCTGACAAAAATATTACCAAAAAAGGAATACTCTAAACCAATATCTCTCATAAACTAAGTCACAAAAGATTTTTAACAAGATACTAAGAAAATCAAGTCGAGTGATTTAGAGAGCAGAAGAATACATCTTGATCAGAGAAGTTCATTCTAAGAAGGCAGGGCTGGTTTGACATTCATAAGTCAACCAATGTAATTCACCATATTAACAATAAAAGACAAAGTCACTATGATCATTTCAATAGATTGAAAAAAGCATTTGACAAAATTCAAAGTTTATTCATGATAACTCTCAGCAAAGTAGGAATAGTAAAACTTTCTCAACCTGACAAGTGGCATCAAAGAAGCTACTTAATGCTGAAATATTTAGTGCTTTTCCACCATGATCTGTAAAAAGCCAGGATGCCCACTCCCACCATTTCTACTGAACCTTATGCTGGAGGCCCTAACTGATTGCTCTAAGGCAATAAAATACTTAAAAGGCCTAAAACTCAAAAACAAATAAGCTTGTCTCTATCTGTATATGACATAATTTTTAACATAGAAAAAACTTAGGAAAATACAATTAAGATACCAAAAATAATAAATGAGCTAGCAAGGTCACAGTATACAACTAAAAGTCAATTGCATTTATATATACTAATAACAAAAAAAGTTGGAAAATAAAATTAAAGAAATAATTCTATTATGTTGGCATCAAAAATCATAAAATATTTGGAAATAATCTCTCAAAAGATATAAAGGACATTTGCACTGAAAACTGTAATAAATGATGAAAGTTGATAAAGGAGACCTAAATAATTAGAGTCCACATAATGAAGTTTATTGATTTTGAAGACCTGAGGTCATTAAGATATCAGTTCACTCCAAATTGGTCTGTAGATTGAGTTCAATTCCAACACAATCCCAGCAGGTGCTTTGGTAGAAATTGATTCTAATGTTTATGCAGGAGCACAAATGGCCTAGAATATCTAAAGTGATCTTTATAAAGAACAAATCTTGGAGGGCTTACATTTGCTAACCTCAAGACTTACTGTAAAGCTATGGTAAACAAGACAACATGGAACTAGCATAGGGCTGATACACAGATCAGTCCAACAGAATAGAGAATCAAGAAATACAGTCATGTATTGGTAGTAAATTAAGTTTTGACAAGGTGCCAAACGAATCCAAAGAGGATAGAAAAATCTTTTCAGCAAATGGCTGGAACAACTACATATCCATATGGGAATAATTAACCTCAATGACTAATACCAAACACAAAAATTAACTCAAGCTAAAATGTATTAGCTAAATCTATAAAGCCTAAAACCTAAGCATAGTTTAGTATCTTTGTAATTTTGACCTAAGTAAAGATTTTGCAGCAATAACTGTAAAAGCAAGAGAGTAAATTAGACTTCATGAAAAACAAAAACTTCTGTCATTAAAAGACATTTTTAAAAATGTATAGGTTACTCAGAGAGAAAAAAATATTAACAAACATGTATCTGATAGAAGACTGGTAGTCACGATATATTTTAAAAAGCTCTTAAAACTTAATAATTAAATGACAAAAAATGGATCAAAGTAAGCAAAATATTTCAACAGACATTTGGCCAAGAAGTACAAGTGTCCAATAAAAATGTTCAGTATTGCTTATGGCAGGAAAATGTCAATTAAAATCATGAAAAGATACCCAGACATCTCATCAGAATGGTTAAAACAAAAAAGAATGGGTTAACTAATGACCTAACTGTTGGAGAGAATGTAGAGTAGTTATGCCTCTCATACATTATTGATGGGAATATAATACGATACAACCACACTGAAAAAAGCTCTGGCAATTTTTTTATGAAACTAAACATATGTTTATTTTTTGACACAGTAATTCAATTCCTAAGAGAAATGAAAACATATGTCTGCGAAAACACCTGTACAAAAATGTTTAGAGAGTTTTATTCATAACAGCTAAAGCCTGGAAAGAGCTTGAGTTTCCGTGAGAAGACAATGGATAAAGAATTGTACTGTATTCAAACAATGAAACACTTCATAGTAATATAAAGAATGAACTATTGGTACATACAACAGCATGGACTAATCTCGAAAATACTCTGCTGAATGAAAGAAAAAAAGCTGGGGCGCCTGGGTGGCGCAGTCGGTTAAGCCTCCGACTTCAGCCAGGTCACGATCTCGCGGTCCGTGAGTTCGAGCCCCGCGTCGGGCTCTGGGCTGATGGCTCAGAGCCTGGAGCCTGTTTCCGATTCTGTGTCTCCCTCTCTCTCTGCCCCTCCCCCGTTCATGCTCTGTCTCTCTCTGTCCCAAAAATAAATAAACGTTGAAAAAAAAATTAAAAAAAAAAAAAAAAAAAAGAAAGAAAGAAAAAAAGCTCCATATCTAGAGTCCATGCTGTATGATTCCATGTATAGAATCAATAATTTGATAGGCAACAAATTTCTATGGTAAGAAAAAAATCAAAAACAGTTGTTGCCAGTAAAGGGTGGGGCAGGACTCTACTTGGAAGGAGCATGAGGAAGCTTTCAGTGCCGAGGCTAATATTCAGTATCTTGATAATGGTGTAGGTTACGCAAGTGAATATATTTGTAAGAACTCAACATGTGGTACACTTAAGATTTATACATTTTACCATATAGAAATTTTACATTTCAAGAAAAAAAGGAACCCAATACAAATATTGGATAATAGTTAATCACAGGCATGCTGCAGTATCTAGTAGAAGTGTATTGGTGTTTTCAACTTACTGTGATATACATAAAAAAAAATTAAGCTTTAATTGATGGATGAAGGAATAGATGGATGATGAAGCAACTATAGTAAAATGATCATTGTAAAATCCAGATCATGGATATATGAGTGTTTGATGTAATGTATTTCAACTTTTCTGTGTATTTGTAAATTTTTACAATTAAATATTGGGAAAAACCAATGCATCTGTTGTTTTATTAATAAAATCCATTTCATTAGTCAAGTGGAACACAATACTCAAAGTAAATTTAGTCAGAGAGAATGCATATAAGATTTTATTTGTTTTGCAATTTCCAAATGTTTAGTGTTTTGCTAATACGTATACCTGCAATGCTTGTTGGCATTATTATTTAGTTTTGTTGTTATACAATGGTGATTGTTATATATGATTATGCATTCAGTGATAATGTATCTTAAATGATGTTGAATGGTAGTGGTTGATGGTTTTGATAGTGTCAATACTCCTACTTAAGCAGATTTTAAGTCACTGAGTGCAGAGTTAGGAAGAGATGCTCACAGTTGGTTCTTGTGAGCCTGTGCAAGCTGACCCCAACCTACCTCTATTCTGACTTCATCAAACCAGTTAGGGATTGTTATGGACCAAACTGTGCCCCTGCAAAATTCATATGTTGAAGTCCTAACCCCCTGTGTGACTGTATTTGAGAAAGGGTCTTTATTTTTTTTTATTTTTTTAACATTTATTTATCTATTTTGAGAGAGAGCTTGTGTGCACATGGGGGAGAGGCAGAGAGCGAAGGAGAGAGAATACCTAGCAGGCTCTGCGCTAACAGCACATGGGGCTTGTTCTTAGGAACCATGAGGTCATGACCTGAGCCAATATCAAGAGTTGGACACCTAACCTAACAACAGCCACCCAGGTGCCCCAGAGATAGGGCCTTTAGAGAGGTAATTATGGTTAATGAGGTTATAAGGGTGGAGCCCTAATCCAATAGGACTGGTGTGTTATAAAAAGAAAGAGATACATGAGAGTTATTTCTCTCCACATGTGCACAGAAGAAAACCCAGGTGAGGACACAGAGAGAAGGCAGCCATCTGTAAGCCAGAAAGAAAGTTCTCATCAGAAACCAACTTTGATGGGGGAGCCTGAATGGCTCAGTCGGTTAAGTGTCCGACTGCTCAGGTCATGATGTCACCATTCCCAAGTTCAAGCCCCATGTCAGGCCCTATGCTGACAACTCAGAGCCTGGAGCCTGTTTCAGATTCTCTGCCTTCCTCTGTATCTCTGCCCCATCCCCATTCATGCTCTGCCTCCTCAAAAACAAATAAACATTAAAAAATAATAGCAAGGGTGGGGGGGAGAAACCAACTCTGAGGACACCTTGATCTTGAAACCTGAGCTTCCAGAGCTATAAGAAAATGAGTTTCTGTTGCTTAAACCATCCAGTCTGTGGCATTTTATTATGGCAGCCCTAGCAGAGCAGTATGCTAATCATGCTTTATTTCCTGAAAGAACACTGTCAGATTAGCATTGCTATTTCCTCTTAAATTTTTTAAAGATTCACAGGATTTTGATTGGCGAGTTTGGACCCTGATCCTATCAATTTTGAAAATTACGTGTTGTGATGCACAAAAATCTTCCTCTTCTACAAGAAAGGTGACCTCAATCACACTGTCTTTCTACTCTTGTTTAATGTGAGTGCCATATTCCAACTCTAGTTGGAATATGTCTTTATCTAGCATTGGCTAGATAACTAGCAGTACTTTTTGTCAAATGCTGTTGAAGAAGGATTTATGCTAATAGTAATTCACTTTGTCTTATGATAAGACATTAACTTAATCAGTGGCCCATTTTTCTCTTCAGCTAAAGCTTTAGGTAAATCATGTTGAGAAAATAAAACCCGGAGGCAGCAGAGGCAGAAACTAATTGGAAACATTGCTTTTAGGTAATGAAGCACTTACACATCAACTTTGGGGATTCATTAAGTTTTTGGAGGGGACAATTTTTCACGTAAACTCATATGAAAAACAAACAATTGGGATTGAAATATGTAATTGCCAAAGTCATGAAATATGGGGAGAAATTTGGCAATTCATTTAATTTCACCAAACACTTCACTAAAATATTGTTAAATATTGGTGCTCCAAAGATTTAAAAAATGAACAAAAATATGTTCTACTTAAAGTAGTCTCCTAGAGGAGAAACACATTTAAACCTGTCCCAGGTGATAAAGGCGATTAACAAGGTATATATCAGGTGCTGTAGGAACACAATGAGAGATTAATACACTCTTTCTAGGTAGAAGACAGTCCAGAAACAGTGTTATAGTTTCTCTCTCTTCCTATCTCTCAGCTTTTGTATTTTGAAGATAACTGCTGAGAAGGGTCAACATATCCCTTCAGGAAACTAGAGGAAGTTACATTTGTTTCAAGTCCTGTGGTTTGCTCAAGCCAAAAGACCATTCTAGATAACTATAGAAAAAACCGGTGGGGTGCCTTTCTTTGGAGAATTCCAGAAAAGAAAAAGAGAAAACTGATGTCTGAGAGGTGAAGCTGTTTTACCAAAATGAAAAGAAATAAGTCACTCCCAAAGATGTTCAGGAACAATTATGCTAGTTGATACGTCTAGATTTTGTGACACTCATTGCAAACATGAAGACTCTTTAAAAAGCTGTGCAGGACTTTTCCAGAAGCAGGACCAGCTACATAATTCTGGGCCCAGGGCAAACTGAAAGTGCTAGGTCCCTTGATTAAAATTATTAAGAATTTCAAGGAGGCAACAGTAGGCTTTAAACCACATGTGGTGCCCTGGGCAATTGCACTTGCTCTGGGGTCCTGGAAGCCAGTCCTGGCCAGAGGACAGTATCACTCTAAATATTGAAGCAAGCAAAGTATTCCCCATTTCTGTCTGGTGTAGGCAATTACAGGCTTCGGAATGTAATAAATGTAGATCTGAGTCCTGGCTCCATCACTTATCAGCTCCTGGGTTTGGGGCAAGGTATTTTCAGTTTCCTCACTGAAGTGTAGTCCTGCAAATTAAGCTTCTATTGCAAGTTCCAGCATCACGTAAATTACACATGTGAATTTTATTCTGGTAACTCTACAAATAACTACGTGTGTTACTAAATAAGAATTATGAAAATTAATGATTTAGAAATCTTGCTATTAGTTTCAGAACAAGAATTACACTAATTGAAACACTTTTTTTTTCTCTTCTTTATTTTTCCCCTCTTGGCCATCAGTTTCATACCTCATCTCAGTTGTGAGCTGCCAAGCACAAGTTTGATTAACCGTAAAAATCATTTCAAGATCAGAAATATTTCTTGTTTAAACAAAAGTTATGTATTTGGGATTAAAGAACATAATGTCATGGACATTATATATTCCACATATTGTATTCTTCATGGTAATCTTTCACCATTACTTTTTGATATTCATAGATACATCTAACATACATAGTGCTTAACAGTTGTAAAAATCTATCTACGTTTTATCTGTCACTGCTGTACAGAAAAATAGGAGTACTGGTTCCTGCCTGTGGACCTCTCTCTCTGGGTAGTATGGCAACTTCCTTCACTGTCTCCAGGTCCTAGAAAGCTGGATTTTCTGGTACATCATTAAAAAACTGGCACCAAGGTTCAAGGTATCTATTCCCTGAGCAAGATCACTGTTATGTTCTCTCCATTAAAAAGAGACAGCAGCAAAGGGCGAGTACTTCTGCCAGTACCCAGCCCCGCTGTCCAAGCACACTCCTCTAGGAAATTGCAAAAACAGGAGACTCATGCTCCTGCTGACACTCTGAGTTCCCATGTGCATTATGCGATGCTTGCTGCTGTGTGCCCCCAGCCTTTACAAGATAGACCTTAAGTCATTGTTGGATAACAGGGGCATGAATTATTCATCTCGTTTTACCAATGAGAAACACAAAGTCAGATGGCTGAAATGAAATGCCCAAAGTCACAAATCTAATGATGAGAATTGATGTGGCATTTGACCTTCCTATTCCAGGATAATTCATCAGTGATATAGGTTCCTGAATAACAATAGTTGACATACCACTTTGTACTAGATGCTCTCACAGGCAGTTTATATTTACTGACATCCTGCAATACACCTCTAGAACAGGTACCAATATTGCCTATTCTTTACAGAGAAAGCAACTGAGGAAAGGGGAAGTTTTGTGATTTCCTCAAGGTCTGTTTGTAAGTTGCAAAGCTGGAGTTCAAAAGTAGCTGATCTGGGTCCAGAGTCTCTGCTCCTACTCTCTAGCTGTACTTAAACTCACTTGCTAGCTCAGGAGGTGCTGGGACAACTGTCTGACCATAGCTCTTCCTGGGCCACATAACCAGTTTATTCTGAGGGAAAGGTAAAGAGGGATCTCCCCATCAGGACTCAGGTTGATGTTCAGGGCATTGCCAGGAGGGGAGGGCAGGGCAGGGTTTGTGACCGAAGTCACTTGTTCGTGCAGGTTGTAAGGCCAAAGGTAGTAGAACTGCAGACAGTTAATGGTTTAAGTCTGTAGTCTTCAACCTATCAGACTGATGAAATACTTGATACACTCGATAATTAAACACATATTGTTTTCATGCCCCCCACTAGGCATTCAAAGTCATTCAGGATACCAACAAACATTCTTTGTGCAGGATTGTCCTATGCATTGCAGGAGGTCTAGCATCTCTGGCCCCTGTCCTTTCAATATCAGCAATGTCCCTGTGAAAGTGACAACTACAAGGGCTCCCTAAAGACCCCCTCTCATCTCCAATATGAACTCTGAGATATGATTCATTCCGTGCTAAGAATCAGCAGTATATATCCATGCAAAGCCTTGAGGGGTAATCTAGAATTAGGATCCACAGGCAATTCATCTGTGCCTCACCGGGTTGTACCTCATATCTTTATGTGCCTGGTTTTGAAGCAATTCCCAGTTTCTGAAGGCATGTCCTAAATTTCTCCTAAACAAGATCCCTATTTTCTTTCAGCTCTTGATTCACAAGCCATATGAGAGATTCTGAGCTCATTCATGTTGCTATAGCTTCATCAAGAGCTGAGTCCCAAGAACAAAACTTGGAAGCAAAATGTTTGAATGACCCTCTTCTGGGAAACAGCCAACTGGCTGGAGTGGTTGGGGTGGGTTGTATGCATGGATAGATTTGTAAAGAACAGCTAAAGCAAGAGAAGTCCCAGAAGTAACTGGTGAGAGAGAGCTGGCGAGTGATTCTAAGTCAAAGTCCTTAATGACTGTCAGAAATCAGAGACAAAATACAAATGCCAGGTCTCCAGGGTAGAAGCAAGTGTTAAATGAGAAAAAGGATCAAAGGTCAGGAAACAGATGGAGATGGAATTTAAGAGTTAGCTGTCCAGGAACATAAGAGTAGGGATGGGCTGGGATGACAGCCAGAATGTTGTATGTTTGGGGCTTATTATCTCTGCTCAGTGGTGATGGTTGCACAACTCTCTGAATATACCAAAAACCACTGAACAGCACACTTTGAAAGAGTGGCTTTCATGGTATGAAAAATCTACCAAAATAAGTCTTTTAAAAACAATATGTTGGGCCAGATAGAAAATCAAAGAGAAAGAACGTGACAGGAATCTGTGTACCTAGTAATCCTAAGATCTTTAGTGGTAACACAAAATTTTTGTGGATATACAGAACTAAAAGTGAAATTGCATCTCTCAGCTATGGCATCCAGCATTATCATCCAGTTATTATTAAGACATCGTAGATCTAAGAGAGCGGCAGAGGGATTACACCGGTTTTCTTGATCTGAAAAGCATGATGATGTTGGCACCCACCTGCTGGTATGAGAAAGTGAAGAGTTTATTTTCCAGTCCGGGGTATTCAGCGTCATCAGGAATATCAAAAGCATATCCCCCCAAATCATATTTTTCTGAATTTAATGATATGATTCATATAAAAATGTTTTCTTTAAATCATTACCTAAACTAATTTTTTGTTCTACAATTATTTTTAAAGACATATGAAATGTAGTTATTAATACATCTCCTTTTTTTTTTTTTTATCTTGACCAGTATGAAGCTCAGGCATGACTCAATTTACTCAAGCCAATCATTTAAGCAGATTATTTAAGACTTGGCTCAGGTCTGGCAGAACACAAATAAATATTAAAATGTAAAATAAACATATAATGGATATTATTAGATCCTGTCCAGCCATGGCTAATTTTGTGGTAGATTGTATCATAGTTGTTCTTATGTCCAAGAACGTTCTAAGTTTGTTGAAAACTTCTACAAGGTAAAGGAACAGGAATGTGTAAACGTGGTTAAATAAAACAATGGTTTTAGCCTCCTCTTTGGATGTGTACCAAAGTAATGGAGGAAGCAATTACCACACCAGCTGACACACAAACATTGTTTAACAAATATGTACTCAGTGGATCGTTAATTAGTTTTCAGTATATTGTTAATTCACTTTCAAAACATTTTCAAATGTTCTTGGATCTTAATCAAAAAGGGGTGAAAATTAGAAAAATGGAACAAACAGTATGTCCTTGGTGATGATAATGCCTGTGATAACTTTCCATTTAGTTGGCACTCACTAAGTGACTATTCAAGAAATCTAGTAAAAGATACCATACATCTGTCCATCCAAGATATGTATTGAATCCAACCATGTGCCCGCCACTGTGCTAAGAACTGGGATTACACAGGTGCCACCTTGGACACAGTCTACCCATGAGCCCACAAAGCTAATTGTAACATACGGTGTGAGGATGATGATATGGAGAGGTGCCGGAGGATCCATAAAAAGAGGATTTAACCCAATGGGATGAAGGAAGAATAGCAGAGAGGAGTTGGAAAGGTTTGGGGAGTAAGGCCTGAGCCAAGATTTGTATAGGAGTTACCCAGGTAAAGGGCAGAAATAGAAGAGGGATGGAAGTAGAAGAAGATTCCAAAATAAGGGGATGATATGAAAAGAGGAACAGTCTGTTCAGTCTGGCTCAGTCTGTTAAACGTCCGACTTTGTTTCAGGTCATCATGAGCTCACGGTTCATGGGTTCGAGCCCCGCGTTGGGTTCTGTGCTGACAGCTCAGAGCCTGGAGCCTGATTCAGATTCTGTGTCTCCCTCTCTCTCTGCCCCTCCCCCACTCACGCTCTGTGTGTGTGTCTCTCTCTTTCTCAAAAATAAAAAAGAAAGAAAGAAAGAAAGAAAGAAAGAAAGAAAGAAAGAAAGAAAAAGAAAAAGAGTCAGAAGCTCAACTGACTGAGTCACCCAGGTGCCCCAAAGGCAATGAAGGATTTAAACAGGGGACTAATGTGGTTTGAGTTGTATTTTGGTGACATCATTAAGACAATCATTAAGACAATCATTAAGACAGTTTGCATACCTTTGTGGTATTAAAGAAGGAAAAGAGGACAATTATTTGAGAGGCAAGATCTACACACATACAGCAATTGATTAGATGTTAGTAAGTGGAAGGTGAGTTTCAAGGAAAACTCCTGATTTCTAGCTAAGTGCATTATAGTACCACCAATCAAAACAGGAAACATAGAAAAACATGCCTGGGATAAAATCAATTTTATTTTGAATCTGTTGAATTTGGGACGCCATTGCCAGGCCCCGATGGGAATGTCTAGTAAGCAATTGGATATATGAGTCTATAGCTGAGGATGAGCTCTCTGTGGAATCAAGAGGTTTGGGAATTTCAATACAAGGGTAGTCACTGAAAACATTTGAAAAGGTGGGATTACCCAACAAAGATTTGTAAAGTAATGTATCCTAGGGAACATGGACATTTAGAGGTTATGTTGGGGGGGGCGAGTTGTGAAAGAGGCAAAGAACTGCAAAAGTATGAGAACCAGGAGGGTGTGATGTCAAGGAGCAGAGAGCCATGAAGGGTCAGTAAATAAAGACTTAATTGTTTCCATTGAATTTGGAAATACAGAGGTCATTCGTGAACTATGCCAGAATCATTTCCATGGAGAATTAAGAAAGCAAGCCAGATTGCAAGCAGTTGAGAAATGAATGGAAAATAAGATAGAAATGCTTTTCAGTCGAGAAGAAGAGAAAAGTCTCCATGGTGTATAGGGAGAAATGGAGACAACAGGGTACTTTTTTCAGATCGGGGGCAAAGCCTAAATTTTGCCTAAGCAGAAGAAAGAAAAAAGAAAGAGTTGAAGATATTGGAGGTGGACATTTCAAAAGGCTAGGTGGTTTCTGGTGCATGTTCTCAATCCAGAAAGAAATATCTATATATCTGGAAATAGCTGTCTGTCTGTATCTATCTCTATCTATCTATCTAACTATCTATCTATATGGCCTAAGGTCCAAAGGTGGCACAGTATATTGGCACATGTCGGCTAATTGAGATCGAGTCAACGGGACCAGGCTACCACATCTGAATTTCACATGTCTCCAGACTGGACTTGTTTGTTTTGTATGTGGTGAATATATTCTTGAAATTAAGAATGCCTTGGGCCCTTTCTTCTATCCTGCATTTGTGTGTGTTTGAGTGTGTTTCCATCTGACACATTAGCTCCCTCTCTTCTGTGTTGTTTCAATCTTTATAATATGTCTGGATCATTTTCACAACCAGAAAAATATTGAAAATATTTCCATTACGAACCTAACAAGAATCAATGGCCTGGAGAAGTTGACTGACTTCTGACTAAAATATCTGACTAAATTCAGTGGGTGGGGAACAGAGAGTTTCTTTCTTGTCATAATAACATGGAAGGCACCAAATCCACAGGTAACATACACTTAAACAAGAAAAATATAGGGGCTCTTGGGTGACTCAGTCGGTTGAGCATCCAACTCTTGATTTCAGCTCAGGTCATGATCTCACAGTTCATGAGTTTGAGCCCTGTATCAGGCTCTGGGCTGAGAGCACCAAGCCCCTGTGTCTCTCAAAATAAATAAATAAACTTAAAAAAAAAAAAACAGGAAAAATATATACAAACATTGAAAGCAAACAACTTATATGTATTCACTGGAAGTAGCCATTTTCAAATGTTCTATTATTTTGCATTATTTATTTTTAGAGCCTATAAACAAACCTGTTTCTGGTAGTCTTATGTCCCCCAAATTTAAAACTCATCACAGTATAATTATGATAGGAAGAAACATATTATGAGAATTGAACAAGAGCAGAGTAGAAAATAGGTTAACAAGGGGCACCCGGGTGGCTCAGTTGGTTGAGCATCCGACTTCAGCTCCGGTCATGATTTCACACTCCATGAGTTTGAGCCCCGCGTTGGGCTCTGTGATGACAGCTCAGAGCCTGGACCCTGCTTCAGATTCTGTGTCTCCCTCTCTCTCTGCCCCTCCCCTGCTCATGCTCTGTCTCTCTCTGTCTCAAAAATAAATAAAAATATTAAAAAAAATTTTTTTTAAAGAAAATAGGTTAGCAAACTTAACATATATTGTCATATATTGTTATATATTTGTGAGTATATATAATTGCTTACAAAGAAATCTGCTATTGAAAGCTAAGAGACATTGTTTTCAAAATCATTTGAATCATTGTAAAAAAATATTCACTAGCTCAATTACTGTGAACTATATATTAAACTACATTTCCAGTGTTTTCTTGGGCTATTCTTGGGCATTTAGTTTTTTTCTTCATGTAATTGAAGATCATTTTAGCAATTTTTTTAAAGTTAAGTGTTTTTTGTATTAAATTAATATATTAACTTTAAATGTATTGATTTTTGAAATCTTGAGTCTTCCCATTGAAAAGCATTGCTTACATTTCCTATATTTTACAACAAGCATTGTAATTTCAGTCTTCTTCGTGAAGGTTCTATCCATTTCTTGTTAAACGTATTACTTTTTTAAAGATTTTATTTAAATCCAAGTAGGTTAACATATAGTGTAATAAAGGTTTCAGGAATAGAATTTAGTGATTCCAAAGTTGTCTCTATTGTGCATGGAATTTTTTAAAAATTTTTTTAATGTTTTTTTTAATTTTTTTATATAATGTTTATTTTATTTTTGAGAGAGAGAGAACATGAGCAGGAGAGGGGCAGAGAGAGGAGACACAGAATCTGAAGCAGGCTCTAGGCTCTGAGCTGTCAGCACAGAGCCCAACACGGGGCTCAAACCCATGAATCGCGAGATCATGACTGGAGCCAAAGTCAGACTCTTAACTGACTGAGCCACCCAGGTGCCCCTATTGTGCATAAAATTTTATTTATTTTTTTTACTCTTTTCTTTTCTAGGACTAATGAAGATAATATGGGAGAAAAGAGGGAGAGGCAGAAAATAAATTTAATAAATGCATTCATAAATATAAGAATTTAAAATAACTATACTACATAATATTTGAGAAAGACAGAGGGTGTAATGATTGTAAAGATCCTGGGGTGGGAGTGTGATTCTGGCATTTAAGCATCAGAAAGAGGCTAGTGTGATTGGAGCAGAAGCAAGTGAGTGAGAGAGGAATAGGGGAGGAGATCAGAGTTGCCAGGGCATATGGGTCACTATGGGATCTGTGGCTTCTCCTCTGAGACTGGTAGAATAAAAGCAAGCAAGTCAACCTTTCTTTACTGTAGCGCCTCAAAAAACCTCTTTTTTTTTTAATGTTTATTTATTTTTGAGAGAGAGAGAGAGAGAGGGAGAGAGAGCGCAGAGGAGGGGCAGAGAAAAAGGGAAACACAGAATCTGAAACAGGTTCCAGGCTCTGAACTGTCAGCACAGAGACCGATGTGTGACTCGAACTCATGAAGTGCGAGATCATGATCTGAGCCAAAGTCTGACACTTAACTGACTGAGCCACCCAGGTGCCCCTCAAGAAAACCTCTTGATGACCCATTCTATTCTTATTCTCCTGCACACAAGGCAGGAGGGATCACATGATTCAGTTTCTTCTTGGCTTTAGTATAGGAACCCTGGCTTCAGAGACTGATCCGGCCCAAGAGTTCATGGTTGTGCATTAGCTTCCACACCAAGGCCACTATGGAACACACTGCCTCAGTGGCCCGCAGACTCCCATAAACATCAGCTTCCATCTGACTCAGGAAGAACAGACACATAGGATTCGGTGGCAGAGGTAAGGGAGCTAATTCCAGTCATCACCCTCCCAGAAGCTCCTGCTTCAGAACCCGAAACTATATTTATCTTGGTCCAATTGCACAATGTCTCTTTATTCTCACCTTCCCATATTTCAAAGAAATTGATAAAATAAAAAGCCACAAGTTAACACGAAGCAATTTCTATATCCCGATACGTAGCATTTATTTTCAGTATTTATTTGATATTTTACGATGACTTTTGTATAACAGATCATACTGTTCAACAAACCTTACTTTATTGTAAGCAATAGGCAAGAAGGCTTAGCTGTTTACAACAAAACTGTAGTTGGACTCTTCGCAGAACTATCTAAGGTTGTGGAATCACTCTTGCTTGAAACAATGAGTATGAATGTGATTAAAACAACTAATACCTTTTTGGCACTTATTTGTTATATATCATGCTAAATCCTTTATGCATGTGATTACCTCAGTCCTTCAAACAAGCCAGTGCGGTAAGCATTACTGACATTTTACTATTGCAAGGGAGGACATCTAGGGGGCACACACATGTTGAGTGGCAGTACTGCTCTTGTCTGCCTCTAACCCAGGGGACCTAACATCCAGTCACTGTTTACAAAACCACCCAACAAACGCAGAAGCACTCAAAGGCCACAGAACCTTTGCAAAGATATAAAGCTGTATTACAAAATCCTCGGTTCCAGGGGACCTGTTGAGACAGTGGAGCAGAGCAGTTCAAGACTTGTTTCAGTGAGCATCACACAGCTTTGTTTCAATGGAGAGCAGCATACAGGAGCAGCTGTCTGCTCTAATCTCTGCCAGGATACTCCAAGCCAAGAATTACATTTTTAGCTCAAGGGCACTGTCTCTCTTAGAGATGTAGTTCTAAATTGAGGGCATTAACTGAGCCTCTGCTTTTCAGTCTGTCTCCTGAACATCCAAGGGTATTATTTTGAAAAAAAAAAAAAAAAAAAAAAAAAAGGAACCAGAGAATC
Source organism: Herpailurus yagouaroundi (assembly GCF_014898765.1). Taxonomy (NCBI): domain Eukaryota; kingdom Metazoa; phylum Chordata; class Mammalia; order Carnivora; family Felidae; genus Herpailurus; species Herpailurus yagouaroundi. The sequence continues at coordinate 41,473,198 of NW_024412400.1, read as the reverse complement.
AATGTGCTATACTCAGCTTCTCAAATGACTGGTATAATTTCCTATCTTCATCAGCAGCAGCAGCAAGTAGCATTATTATAATCATTATTATAAGTATTTGTAGGCAAACTCTTTCTATGGTCAAAGTGTTAGATATGATCTCTTGCACTAACAAGTGAACCTCTCTAGTCTTTCCTTCTTGGGTTAAACTGTTGGGAGCTGGGTGGAGGTGGGCAGGTCTGGAATCTTCTGTACAATGTACTGGCCAGGCACCCTTTGAACCCTGTTCGTGAGGTGGTCCTTTGAAACTTCTGGAGAGCTGTAATGACTGGAAAGTGGTATACTGAAGGAACATCATTCGTCCTCCTCTGAAAATTCTATTCCTTGTTTTTAGCACCAACACATTGCAATGCAAAGTTACTTCTATGTAATTCAAATACTTCAAGACAACTGGCCCATTCTTCCTTCTTCCTAAATCTTTATTTTTCCAGTGTAAATATTTCTGGCTTTAGCTGCTTTTCAAATGAAGCTATATCAAGATGCACTCTCACTCTACTGACTCTTTAAGACACTTTACGTTCTGCAGCTCTATTTGAGATGAGGCCCTGGGAACTAAATGATATTTCAAACACGTTCTTTGCATTGCAGAGGACAGGTGAACTGCCTGGGACCTTCCTTGCTTGGACACTGGACATCTATCTGCTAATATAGATTAAGTTTGCATCCACCCACGTGAGATGACTGAATCATACTGAGCATGGAGTGTATGGAATCAGTTGGAATTTTGTTTATTTTGCGTGGATTTTGGCAGTTTACTAATTAGGGTTTTGTTTCTTCATTTTTCAGTGGATGTCACGTGACATAGTGAAAAGGGGACCGGACTTGAAGTGAGAGTATTTGGACTGAATTCTTACAACAACATTCACGAACTCATTCGACAACATACAACAAGCTCATAAATTTTTTTATTTTACCTCTCTGTTTTCTCATATTTAAGTTAAGCTTGATAAAAATTGAAGATAAAGTATACAAAAGGAGTTTCTGAAGACCTGTGTAATCATTAAGTATTGTTTTTTGAAAACTTAAAGTCAGAGTCTTTTCATTAACCCCTTTTGATTCCATCATGTGATTTTTGCCCAACTATTTCATTGCTAAAAGGCTTTTGCCAAGAGATAGGGTTAGCAATTATATTATTTTAAAAATATACAAAAAATATGGTTGGACTATATTGAGAAGTAACTGGTGTTTTTTTCATGAAGAAGTAAAATTGCTTTTTTGCAAACTATAGTGATATCATTTATTTCAGTCTCAGTTGGGGAAGTGAACAATTATCCTGGTGTTCCGGGAAAGATGAGTGCCTGACTTTTTAAACAGAAATACTTCAAAGTCAGTTAATGCTTCTTAAGCAGAGATGGGCAGAGGGAGGAATGGGTGATGCTCTTAGTTCGTCACTGGTAGCTTCAAATTATGGTAATTAGACTCACTGGTCAAAGAATGTCAGACTCCCTTAAGATCTCAAGGCTGCAATTCTTGACAGTGTTTATTGTTTATCACAGCAAAACCAAGTTGCTTTGAGAACAACTTCCAAGTAGAGACTTATTGAGGGTGATAGTCTCTTGTGACACAATGGCTACAGCTATGGCTTGACCCAGGCCAAAACGAACCCAAGATGAGTGCTTTTCTAATGTTCCTGGAAGGCTGTGATTGTACCAAGGACACTGCCAAAACTCCTCCCTGCTTTGCCAAAGCCCATCAGCAGAGTAATGAATGCAGAGGTGTAGGCTAAAGTGCCCATGGCAGTAAAGAAAACCAGATTGTATTTTGTTCTAACGGCACAAATCGTGGTTTCAGAACTGTGAAAAGCCAAACCTGAATGCTCTTCTGATGACGGATTACAAAGTAAGGAAGGACTAGTTTCAAGAACATAATGTGGGAGGAGATTATATTGTAGTTTGAGAGACATCAACAATAATAAAGATGACAAAACTCTTGCTTAAAGATTAGCAGATCTACTTAGAACTTAGAAAAGCTTTGGGTTTGTTTCTACTAGGTAGTCAAAAAAAGAAAAATCATGTCCCTCTCTCACACTCTCACATTCCTTATTCCCCATCCCTCCACCTTGTCACCACCCCCCTCGGTGAGGGTAACAAGCAAACTGAGATCCTGGAACAGGATGGCGCACAATGAGGGGGTGCTATGTCTGCACAGCAGAAGAAATATGTCTCTTCATGAAAACTACTAAAGAATTACACCTAAAGGAAATAATGATTTTATTAGCAAAATCTCAGTGTACCTACGAATTTTAATACTTTTTTCAAAAATATTATAAGAAAATGTAAGTACAGAAGTTGTGTTGAAATGTCATATTTCACATGTCAGCATAGGAAGGAGAGTTAGAGATCCAAGATAATTTCTCTATAACTGAACAGTACCTGCTTTATTGGGCTTTCTTTCTTTCTTTCTTTCTTTCTTTCTTTCTTTCTTTCTTTCTTTCTTTCTTTCTTTCTTTCTTTTCTAAAGCCAGCCACCTACCATTCTCTACATCTTTACCTATACGTACTAGAAAAGCATCCATACTTTCCTAAGATGACCAGCATTTCTATCACAGATGATTGACTCAGGGACTGTTTTCTGTCATGTGAATACAGAAGCAGAGAAAGCCAGACCTTAATAAAATAAATAAAACAAACAAAAAGAACAATAGAAAATACAGAGAGACAAGAGATGGAGAGAGCATTTACTTGTTTCCCCAAAATATTAGAGGTAGACCTAGTCGTTAGTTTCTGGGGTCCACACCATAACAATTAAATCAGAATCTTTGTGGATAGAGAGCCCAAACACTGATATTTTTATAAATCTTGCCAGGTAAGTCTACAGGGAAGCCAGCTTTGAGAACCATGGTTTTAGACAGTTGCTGAGGCCCAAATGCATCTACAATGAGGGCTTGAAAGATACCCCTGTATCTGGTCAATAAATAATTCTTAGTTGATGTACTCCACCAGAATTTTAAAATATATCGTAGGTGCCATATTTCATTAAAATATGTTTTAATGCTGGGGTGCCTGGGTGGCTCAGTCAGTTAAGCAACTGGTTCTTGGTTTTGGCCCTGCCATGATCTCATGGTTTAGTGAGTTCAAGCCCTGCATTGGGCTCTGCGCTGGCAGCACAGAGCCTGCTCGAGATTCCCTTTCTCCCTCTCTCTCTCTCTGCCCCTCCCCCATACGTGCTGTCTCTGTCTCTCTCAAAATAAATAAATAAACTTTATGGAAAATTAAAAAAAATTGTTATTTATTTATTTATTTATTTATTTCAACGTTTATTTATTTTTGGGACAGAGAGAGACAGAGCATGAACGGGCGAGGGGCAGAGAGAGAGGGAGACACAGAATCGGAAACAGGCTCCAGGCTCTGAGCCATCAGCCCAGAGCCCGATGCGGGGCTCGAACTCATGGACCGTGAGATCGTGACCTGGTTGAAGTCGGACGCCTAACCGACTGCGCCACCCAGGCGCCCCCAAAAAAATTGTTTTAATGCTATGTTACATTTTGATCAGTTGTCTCGGAGAGAAATTTACAGCATATTTCTGTATTGTCATTCCTTTGACCAGAGGTTTTTGTTTGTTTGTTTGTTTTGTTTTGTTTGCCTTTCTTTTTTCAAAGGTAAAGTTTCAGGGTTACGAACAAAATATACGTAATTGTATTAGTTTAGTAGGAGTCTCAGTTTCATGGTTTTCAACACAGAGCATAAGAAACTGCAGAATTTCCCAGGTTCCATTGTCCAGAGATCAATGACTACAGTTACTTCCTAAGTGTTACCACTTTCTGCAGATGTTCAGGAACATGATGTTTCTACCACCTGTATCTGCCTTTTAAGTAGGGAACATGTAAGTTTATAGAAAGGTGGACACCAAAAATTAATGAAATTTTTATTTTTTTTACATGAAAAGTACAATCTTCCAAGTGTTGATTTTGTCAGATTTTCTTAAAAACTTCTTTTGACTCCTTTTCTCCCCTTTGAAACCTTGAGCCAAATCTTTATTGTTTTCTCATTCTTTGATGAGCTTTTCACGTATTTCTTCTGGTATTTGCTATAGATTCTTGATATACACTTCATGCACTGCAAGATTCAATCTGGTTTGGACATAATTTCTTTTTAATTTCATTTCTATAAACCCCTTTCTCTTTAACTTGGTAACTTACTCGCTATATCCAAATTAAGAAGAAATGTTCACATCACTCAGCTTTCTTACCTTAATGTCTTTCTTAATCTATCACTAACAGAGATAGATATTTATGTTTGCAAAGGGCATCTTCACATAATTTAGATTCTGCCTGTTAACATCCAGCAGTTTGCTTAGTCATAAAGTAAAGGTAAGTATTGTAAATCCAAATATTTCCCTTGATTCAAATAATAAAAACAATCATAATGCCTTCATTCTGAGATGATGATGTTCACTTTTCTTACATTCATACACAGGGGTCGGTTACTGTATTTCCTTCAAGACTCGATGCGACTGTGTATCTGGCCATCTGCATGGTTGACCAACATTCCCTAGAAGTCAGAGTGGTTTCCATCACGGTCAATGGATCTCTTCTTGAAGTACTGATTTTGTACACTGTATTAGTTTGTTTGATTGGTTAGTCATTTTTGTATAGTATATTTCAACTCTCTGGAATCTGTCATAAAACAGAACAATCAAAATTTGTTTACTAAATTTTTAATATATATATTTTTAGAACTCAACAAGTGGGGTCATATCAAATTTTACTTCTTTTACCAAAATGTTCGTTTAGCAGCCCTACATTTGGTTTTGCTATCATTGCTGTTAATGGACTCATTGGAGTCCATTGGAGTGGACTTAATGGAGTAATTGTTAGCACTCCAGAATTAATCTCATTTCCTCTTCCCTCTGTTTTAACTGTGTCTTCCTCTTTCATTGACTGAAATTTCTCTTTTGGTGCCATTCAATGAGTCAAACATTTATGGATATCTGCAAACCTTTCATTTTTTGTTTATTTTTTTAGGAGATCAAGAATCCTTTGATTAAAAGGTGGGGAATTCTTTTGTTTTCTTATAGGTGGACAGATTCACTGCTTCCAAACAGCCTAGAAGAGGAATGTATCCAAAGTAAGGAATATTTTAATGTACTCTCACACTGGGAGGAAATATTGTTTTGTAAATTTGACAGCCATTTTTGATTCTATCAGCTCAGAAATGATGGCCAGGTAATCTGAAAAAGTATAACACAGAATTAATCAAACCAGGAGCTAGAAAGATTCAAAAGAGAAGTTTTCTTTTCCATGTTGCTGAAAAGTTTCATTTGAATTACTATTCAGTTGTGAAATCTTCAACAAGTACTTATTAATTGGCTAAAGTGCCAGGATTATACTAATTCATGGAGATTCAGATGTGAAGAAACTGGGCTGGGGTGCCTGGCTGACTCAGTAGGCAGAGCATGACACTCTTGACCTCAGGGCTGTAAGTTCCAGTCCCATGTTGGGAGTAGAGATTACTTAAAAATAATAATTTAAAAAAAAAATCTTATAAATAAATAAATAAATAAAAGAAACTATGCTGATAGGAGCTTCAGTCTTAAATCATCAAAAGTTTCTTTGAAAGAGGAGCATTGGCATTATGTCAATGACAAATAAGAATAAAGATTTAAAGGTTTGTCACAGATCAAACTGGAACTTAAATGTTTGTATTCTTTTTTTGGTGTTTGTTTCCAAAACATAAAGATGTAATTTTGTTGTACTTTACAAAAATCTATTGTTAAGACTGTAAATGAAATTTAAAGCAGGAACAAAAAAATAATTTTTTTAATGTTTATTATTTCTGAGAGAGAGAGACACACACACAGTGTAAGCAGGGGAGGGGCAGAGAGAGAGGGAGACACAGAATCTGAAGCAGGCTCCAGGCTCTGAGCTGTCAGCACAGAGCCTGATGCGGGGCTTGAACTCACAGAGCGCAAGATCATGACCTGAGCTGAAGTTGGACGCCCAACCGACTGAGCCACCCAGGTGCCTCAGGAAAGATAAATTTTCAACTGATGCTATTCAGATTCTATTCTCTTTAGCTTAAATAATTTATAGTTTGAATTAATGTAACTTGGTTGCTTATTTCATAAACTTCCCCAAGCAAGTAACAGTCATTTTAACTAGGGGTGCTCCTCTTTACTTCCTTACTTTGATTCATTCTTTTGTTCTGCAAATAATTTAGTGCTAGTTATGTGTCAAGTGCTGTGCTTGGCTTAGCTCAGACTTCTTCCAAATTAATGAAAGAATCAGCACAGATTTTCTGCAGCCCAACTGGATAGTCTCTCCACTAGTCTTTCCACGAAACTTCTGCACTTGTTTTCATCTTCTGGTACATCTGACAGGTACACTCCATACAAATTAAACTGAAAGTCAGGAGGTCTGTTGGATGTACTCTTATGAAGCTATAGTGTTCCTCCTCTTGTGGTGTTGTTCAGTACACTTCTCATGCATTCAGAAATCTTAATTCTTTGGTCCAATAGGCATGTATTATCTCCCTCCACTGTAAAATGATGGACTACTATTTCCAAAGTCTTTCTCATACAATTCAATGAACACATCAATGTACTAACCTTTTTTCTTTAAGTTATTTATTTGGAGAGGGAGAAAGAGCACACTTGGATTGGGCATGGTATAGAGGGGGAGAGAGAGAGAGAGAGAGAGAGAGAGAGACTCAAGCAGGCTCTGTGCTGTCAGCGCAGAGCCTGACACAGGGCTCGATCTCACAAAGTGTGAGGGCATGACCTCAGCCGAAATCAAGAGTTGGCTGCTCAACTGACTGCGGCCACTCAGGCGCCCCATCAATGTACTAATTTAATGAGACTTGTTTTCTTCAAATTGTCTCGTAGATTTACATTTTTATTGAAATATGAGCCTTAAAGACACTTTCCAACTGTCTACTGCTGGACAAACTATTTAGGCTACCTCTCTGTGTCACATAGCCTCTCTGTTCCCTGTCCTTCCTCTGCCCTTCTCTACCAGAAAGTGTAGCAAGATTGAGGTATTTTTGAAAAATGGAAGATAACAGTAATCCCATTTTTTTTTCTTTACAGGTCAAGGATTTCGATTTCTTTTTGCTTTTCTTTGTAGATATGGTATATTCACCTAACCCCTGGAGCTTAGTAGAGGTGGAAAAGTATTAATGTGGAAGAGATGTGAAACTAAGAACTGATAATGAGAGTGAATAGCATCCCATAACACAGAGGTGCAGTGGGAGCAAGTGGAGGCTAGTTGGGAAGCAGGCAGGAATTATTGCATCATTAAGGCCACGAGGGAAATTTCTATCACCTGTATGCAACCCAGAGTCTCTTTTACCCATGGCTTCCTACATGTAAGACAGAGAGAACACATGTTTCTGAATCAGGTTTGTTATTCCTGTTTTTTTATACATTAAAAAAAATGTTTTTTTCAATTTAAGTTTAGTGCTTTCAAATGGAGGCATTACCCCACTATTTGTCCCTTAGTTTGATTTCCAAGGAACCCAAAGAGATGGCTCAGGATACTTTTAAAATATCTGTTGAATGAAATGATAACAGAATACCAATTTGATGTGTGCTTCGACTCTCTTGTTTTATTAGAACTCCAAAGGGGGGCGCCTGGGTGGCGCAGTCGGTTAAGCGTCCGACTTCAACCAGGTCACGATCTCGCGGTCAGTGAGTTCGAGCCCCGCGTCAGGCTCTGGGCTGATGGCTCAGAGCCTGGAGCCTGTTTCCGATTCTGTGTCTCCCTCTCTCTCTGCCCCTCCCCCGTTCATGCTCTGTCTCTCTCTGTCCCAAAAATAAATAAACGTTGAAAAAAAAAAATTAAAAAAAAAAAAAAAAAGAACTCCAAAGGTTGAATTTATTAGCTTTCCAAATTATGTAGGAGTATGAGCTTATATTCCTCACTGTGTAATTTCAGCTCCAAATCTTCTATAACTTTTTTAGTTTTCTGGCTCTAGATTCTCTCTTCCTGCAAAACACCTTGTGGACTTGTTTGTTTGTAGAGAAATATAAATATTTTTAATATTTATTTTAATGTTGATTTATTTATTTGCAAGTGAGCGAGCGGGGGAGGGACAGAGAGAGAGGGAGAGAGGGAGAATCCTAAGTGGGCTCCATGCTGAGCTTGATCAGTGCAGGGCTTGATCAGTGCAGGGCTTGATCTCAGGAACCAGGAGATCATGACTTGAGCTGAAATCAAGAGTTGGAGGCTTAAGGAACTGAGCCACCCAGGTTCCTTGAGATATACTTTTTTTAAATTTTTTTTTCAACGTTTATTTATTTTTGGGACAGAGAGAGACAGAGCATGAACGGGCGAGGGGCAGTGAGAGAGGGAGACACAGAATCGGAAACAGGCTCCAGGCTCTGAGCCATCAGCCCAGAGCCCGACGCGGGGCTGGAACTCACGGACCGCGAGATCGTGACCTGGCTGAAGTCGGACGCTTAACCGACTGCGCCACCCAGGCGCCCCGAGATACATTTTTTAAAAATCACCCCATGCTTTTTAGTATAATTTTACTTCAATAAAATTGAAATTCTCTTTCTTCTTGATAAATCATTTTTATTTGTGCTTCCTTGAGGTGATATTGAAATAATTTTGATTAGGGTTTCATGTGTTCCCCCAAACACTTCAGTCATTCTTTTCCATTCTTTATTGCTGTATTCTTGAAGATGCAACCCACTTTCCACTTCATGTATCAAAGAAAATTTGAATAGATGGTATAAATGAGTTCAAGCTTTTTTAAGTTGTTTTTTTTTAAATGTTCATTTTATTTTTGAAAGAGAGACAGAGTGCAAGTGTGGAAGGGGCAGAGAGAGAGAGGGAGACACAGGATCCAAAGCAGGCTCAGGCTCTGAGCTGTCAGCATAGTGCCTGATGCGGGGCTTGAACTCAAAAACCGCAAGATACGACCTGAGCCACGCTCAGGTTGGCGAAGTTGGTGCTCAACCAACTGAGCCACGCAAGCACCTTGAATATGAGCTTTTAAAATCATATAAACTACATCCATGGGCACAAAATAACACTGTCTTTGAAACCACTGTCAATTATATTTTCAACATCATAGAACATGTGAACATTCAGAAAACTAGTGAAAGGCAAACTCTCCCAATTTCCACAGAGAAAAAAGTGCAATATTGACTTATAGAAATCTTACACACACACACACACACACACACACACACACACACACACACACACA